>NC_133474.1:23077439-23135246 GCF_025370935.1 Choristoneura fumiferana | reverse complement strand
TCCCAATCCGCATTGGGCCGTGTGGAACTATTGGCCCAAGCCCTCTTGTTCTGAGAGGAGGCCTGAGCCCAGCAGTGGGACGTATATAAGCTGGGATGATGATGATGATATTCTATGAGTTTGTCATTGCAACAGCGTGACAAAATGACGATAAAATATAGATAAATGCGAGGTTATGCAATCGCCGCGTTGCTACCGCAAAACAAATTATTTCGCCGTGAACTAACAGGTGTCGGATAGTTATAACATTTAATTTAATAATTACTATTGTGTGTCATATAACATAGTTATAAGATTTAATATTACTAACCATCTATGGACATTGTTTTAAATAAATGGATTATTATTATCTTTATTTATTTTTATTCTTAGGGTTAGGTTTTTATAATAGTTATAAGAAGTAAAATACAGAAAAGTAATACAAAATAAAAATATTATAAAAACCTAACCTAGTTTGCCGCCGGTAACGGGGTAGGGCCCAAGCTACCGGTGGTCAGGGCCGCAGAGTGAGGAACCTCCGGACGATGCGTGCCGTGTCCAGAAGTACCGCCTTCTGTATCTGGCCCTTGATCCAGCCATCTAGCGAGAGTCTCTTGAGATGTTGGTCGAGACTCTTCGCTATTAGACCGTTTGCCGAAACGACTATCGGGACAATGATCGTCGAGTCAACATCCCACATAGCAGTCACCTCGTGAGCCAAGTCAAGGTACTTGCTGAGTTTGTCCTTCTCGGCCTTCACGAGGTTCTCGTCATGTGGGATGGTGATATCAACGAGCACTGCCTGGTTTTTGATCGATCTGTCAGCACGATATCAGGCTTATTGGCTACAATAGTCCTGTCCGTGATGACAGATCGATCCCAATAGAGCGTGGCACGACCATTTTCAAGAACTGGCGCAGGGACATACCTATAATACGGCACCTCAGAGTCTACAAGGCCGTATCGAAGAGCAAGTTGCTGGTGGATAATCCTGGCTACTAAGTTATGTCTGTGCAAATACTCACCGTTAGCAAGATGAGAACAACCGGAGATAATATGCCTGAGTGATTCCCCAGGACGGCGGCATGCCCGACAAATGTCGACCGTACCGTCCTTCAGGATATACCTCCGGTAGTTGTTCGTCATGATAACTTCGTCAGCAATTGCACACACAAACCCTCGGTTTCCCCAAAGAGGTCCCCGAAACGTAGCCAGGTCACCGACGCGAGAAGGTCTACATCAGGCCCTGTTAGGGCCTTGTAGAACCGCCCGTGTCTCTTGCTCTTCCATACGTTCTTGCGATCTTCCGTGCTCATTACCATAGGACTGCGCCAATTTTCGTTTGCCAAGGATAGCGGGGTGAGGTGTCTGTCTACTGCCACAACATCGCGATGCATCCCACACTCGTTGCTAAGGAAATAATTCCTAAGGCTGCATACCTCGCGGTTGTGGAGATTTTTGGCATTAAGAAAGCCGCGACCTCCACATTTCCGTGGGATGTACAGCCTCATAACCGACGAACGTGGGTGTAGCATGCGATGTAGTAAGCAGTAGGCGGACCCTCCGGTCCAGGGCGTCCAGTTCAGTCTGAGTCCACCTTAGTATGCCAAAGGAGTATGTGAGCAGGGGCATCACCCAGGCGTTAAAGGCGCGTACCTTATTACCACCCGACAAAAGACTGTTAAGTACCTTTGTAAGGCGGCAAAAGAAACGCTCCTTCACCGTCTGCTTTATGTCCCCGTTAACGATACCCAAAGCCTGTGACATACCAAGGTATTTGTAGGTTTCAGCTTCGGAGAGAGATCTGAGGGTCATTGTACCAGAAAGTTGCAAATCCGGTGAATTTACAACTTTTCCCCGCTGTACATTCATGACCGCACACTTATCTACACCAAATTCCATTCTGATGGCGTTACTGAAAGCCTCTGTCTTCTTTAGTAACACCATCAGATCTTGGTGTTTTGGTGCAAACAGTTTCAGGTCATCCATGTACAGTAGGTGAGAAATGACCTCACCCCCTCTCCGAAGTCGGCAGCCTAACCCTGAATCCCTCAGCAGAGTGCTGAGTGGATTCAGAGCAAGGCAAAACCACAATGGGCTCAAACTGTCACCCTGGAAAATACCTCGCTCGATCCTTATAGAGTCCTGCGGATCAAGGTTGCCATCTCTCCTTCCGGTAGACGAAGGACAGTGATCCACTGTCTCATACATGAGCCTAAAAAGGCTCTTAAAGCTGTATCAACTTTATACAGTTCTAAGACCCTCTCAAGCCATGAATGAGGCACCGAATCATAGGCCTTCTTGTAGTCAATCCAGGCAGCTGACATGGCCCCCTTGTTTCGCCGGACTTGTTGGCAAATGGTCATGTCAATGAGGAGAAGCTCTTTAGTACCACGGGACCCAACCCTACATCCATTCTGAGAGGGGCCAAAACGTTGTTCGCAAGAATGTGCGAGTTGATTTTTGTTGTCAGAATGGATGTAAGGAGCTTGTACAAGGTAGGCAAGCATGTTATGGGTCGATAGTTCTTTGCTTCCGTGGTATTACCGGACTTATAGAGCAGGGAGGTAACACCAGTTGTGAGGAAAGCTGGTAGAGAACCGAGCTCAAGGGCTTGTTGGAATTGTGTTGCTAAACGTTCGTGGGAGCATCGGAACCATTTTATCCAGAAGTTGTGCAGTTATATTATTATTATTATATAAATAGCCCGCTAAACAGGCGTTTCACGTGATGCGTCGCCGAAAGCATTAGCCACTAATAAATAGCTAGTGATTGTCCCTTACCTATTTAACTGATATAGTTTGATGACCAGATGGCCTAGTGGTTAGAGAACCTTGAGGTACCGGGTTCGATTCCCGTGTTGGGGCAGATATTTGTATAAAAATACGAATGTTTGTTCTCGGGTCTTGGGTGTTTATTATGTGTTAGACCTAGTGCCATCCACGAAGACGTGTGATTTTGTCAAAATTAGCCATTTAATGACATTGTAGTAAGACCCATGACACGCGTCATCGTGTATGACTCTACATATAAAGTATGTATCTATATCTACATAATTATACTTATCCGTTGCTTAGTCCTCATAACACAAGCTTTGCTAAGCTTTGGGACTAGGTCATTTGGTGTGAAGTGTCCCGTGATATTTTTTTATATCATCTTTTAAATAATTTACAGTACTAAATTGATCCAGTTGATCG
The DNA here is from genome assembly GCF_025370935.1 of Choristoneura fumiferana. Classification (NCBI taxonomy): domain Eukaryota; kingdom Metazoa; phylum Arthropoda; class Insecta; order Lepidoptera; family Tortricidae; genus Choristoneura; species Choristoneura fumiferana. The sequence continues at coordinate 23,132,070 of NC_133474.1, read as the reverse complement.
ATACTTCGATAATTAAAAATAATATAAGGCGAAAGAATATAAATTTTTGAGGCTTTGATTCGAATCTATCCAAGAACTGATTTTTTTTCGGAACGAATCCCCATCTTCAATAATACTTAATCATCATCACGTTGGTTCTAACCGAATCGCTGACGATCCTGACACAGCTACAGATTTTGTTTTTATTAAGGTGATACTGAAGCGCACCGCACTCTCATATTCTGCAGAAGTAATGACGGCTCGGCAGCCGCGCAGTTGTAAAAAACATTATTTACCTGTCCTCGTGCACGTGCCATACTGCCGCGCATCGTCTCAGTAAAACAATGACACTCGACATTAAAATGAAACAGCTAATCTGCATAAAAATAAAAGCGGGAAAGCCTTCTCGATGAGTGAAAAGAACAGCGCTCCTATATTTTTTCCGGTAATCCCCTTTACGGGTATGCAGTCGTGTTTTCTTTTTCCCGTGGCTTTTGAACGTTCCTAGCGATTACATTAAAATCATAGGGCATGTGGGCTCGCGTGATTTATGGAGGGCGCTGGCACTTAATTTTACCCTTGTTTATTGTAATGCGAGAGTCGGCCCTTGAGCCGGGGACGGCAACACGCCGCAGCCGCAGCCGCAGTCGCGGGAAGCAGTACGACGGCCTTGACACTCGGAACATTCCGGCCGTCTTAGTCCCAAATTTATGTACGCACCTAAACTACCACATTTTATTCATTATCAAGACAATCCTGTATGCGCAGTTTCCTAACTTTGGAATTTCAATATCTGGAAGCACATCGACAATATCCCAGCCAAGACGAGTCAAGCAAAGCGCATGGGCACTACCTAATGTTTCTCAAAGCGATCCGTCACTTTTTGAATCCTCCTAATTTGGATTTGGATTATACCACATACACACACACATACATAAAATCACGCCTCTTTCCCAACGGGGGGGTAACGGGGTATTATACCATATAAACAAAATTCTTGGGATGTATATACTGAAGTTTGGCATTGGTCTTCTCTCAGACAAAATTAGCATACTGCCTACCCTCGCTCCGGCCGACTGTGGACTGCAGGCAAGCGCGGGTCGCGAGCGGGACGAAATGACTTTCTTGCTTTATTTACCTGCGAAAACACGAGCCGAGCGAATTTAATGTTGAGCGTATTCTGTACGAGCTGCAACATCTCTACAAATATTTGTCATTGTCTTGCCAAGCTTTAAACATAAATTAATTCTACAGCTTCAGCAGTTTAAGATAGTAAAATCTGTTTGAGCTATACGAGTAAAAGGATTAGGTTAGAAAGTTATTGTAGGTAAGGCAAGGTAGGTTTGGCTGGATATAAAAGGGTGTCTTCATTTATAAGGGTTGCCTGGCAAAGATCTCTCTCAATCGATAAAGCCCCTGCTTATTTATGATCGTTCTGCATATCATTTACTATGATACAAAACAAAACACACGCAGCGTGGCCCAACACCCATTTACCCGGATTTCCTTGTGATCTTCTTCTCTTACCGCTTACCAAGGCAATTACCTGTTTACCTAATTGAATAACTTTGAGTTAAAAAAATAAACATTGAACAAAAATAACTTTGCAAGACGAAAAATTACCTATTAAGATAAGATGCCGTTTTTGTTTCACTTATATTTTACGTTAAAAGGTTTATTAACGAGAATTTTTGTTAAATTCATTAGTGTTGCTTTAAGAAATAGATGTTTTTTTATTTAAGAGGATTTTACAAGGTGCTAACAAATCAAGTACCAATATTTTAAGAGATGTTAATTTGGATCAAAACAAGTAACTTGAAATATTTAATAAGTAATTAAGAAAACTTATATACGACATTTTTGTTTTCATTTCCTGTACAAAATAAATAAATTGTCATTCCGCCCAAACGTAATCAACCTGTGCATTAGAATGACAGAAATAGGATTGCGTTTGACAATCACGCCAGATTGTTAGCGAAGATGTGGAATAAAATTGAGCACGCTTGCCAAATAAATGCCCTACGGAAGAACAAACAACTGAAAGAATTACTAAGTGCTGTTTTAACACTTCACTGTGGTATTGTAAGTGGGGGTAGGTCTCCACCAGCGCTCAGCTGCGCCGCGACTTGCCAATATCCCTGACGAACAGTTTTCCGCATAACGATATGACGGCAGTGTTGTGTTGGAACGGCTGACTCATAACATTCGGCTAATTCAATCTCCTGCCGTATCAGCATAGTACTTGAGTCCCGGCGTCTGCAAATGGCGTTTAAGAACTGAACTATTTTAAAGCCTAAAAAATACACACATTTTAATAGTTCTTTTATCTTACTGCATATTGCGTACATACATCCTTAGCAAATTAATTCAAGTCATCTGATCACCAGAATCGGGCAAGGGAAATTTCGGCTGTATTCAGTTTTATGTAAAAGTCCTTTTGGTGCCACAGGGCGACTCAAAATAAGTTGTACACAAATAGGACTTTTCTATGAAACCAAAACTATCCTACTAAAAATACGAGACTGAAGACTGTACAAGTTAAATAAAAACTTATTTTACTAGATAAATAAAAGCTAAAACAAAAAAATACCTATAGCGCTATTTAGTCAGGTAGGTAAGATTTTTTTTTCGACACAAAGCTTGACTCGATGTGCTTTCCGATGTCCGTTTTTACATGGTCCCGTAGAGACTGGACGACGGATTACAGCTATTGTTTCTTTGCTTTGCTTCCGAAAACTGTGAACTAAAACAGGATTTCGTTAGTAGTAACTCCTAGCCCTTAATTAAACCATGTTTCTAATAAATGTCACTATGGCATGTAGGATTGACGTCCTCTGTTAACATATCGAAAATACAAACTGAGACTTGGATACACAGAAAAACCAGAAAAAGAGACCAGCGCTGGGAATCGAACCCAGGTCCTCAGCATTCCGTGCTGCGTGCCATACAGGAGCAGGAGGATATACCACTGGACAGGAGTACAGACACGAATTTGTCTTATGCACAGATTGCTTTTTCCACTAAGCTACTTAAGCAGCAGCACTAGCGGTTAGTTCCGAAAGAGTGTTACGTCTGAAAGATGTCGCTAGTGCTGCTGCTTAAGTAGCGTAGTGAAAAAAAGCAACCTGAGAAATTCGTGTCTGTATTCCTGTATGGCACGCAGCACGGAATGCTGAGGACCTGGGTTCGATTCCCAGTGCTGGTCTCTTTTTCTGGTTTTTCTGTGCATCCATGTCTCAGTTTGTATTTTCGATATGGTTTTACGGGATGACCGTAAAAGTAACAAATTTGGAGTTGAAATAAAAAATACAAAAAGACTCCAAATAACCAATCATACTCCTGTTAACATGCTTATTCTGAAATTAAGCATACTGAGGCCCAATGTTACACAATACTAAATTATTTCACACTTGCTACTCTAGCGCCACTCTGGAGGAATTTTTTTGGGTAACGTTGAGTCAACCTCAGGGTCGAAAGATTATGTCCTTGGTTTTGTTTACTTGTTTACTCTGTAGGGATTTACGCACGTGACGTACGTTGCATACGTTCAAAGCCTAACATGTCAGTAGCATAGTTTATAACGTCAAAGCAAGGTCTGAATAGCGTTGTCGCCATGAACCCTGCCTCCGGCGTCATGCGTGTCGACAATGACGTCGTCACGTCGCCAATAAGTTTCGACGCGTCGCTTTGTCGCGCGATGTCGCCGGAAGCCACGCTATCGCGGGACGAGTCCGTGACGTTCTCACTGAATACTGATATGGAGATGACAATGGCTTGTTCGTGGTACAAGGCATTGGAAGCGGGTCGCAATCGACGGGGAGTGGTTAAGTTATTTTATAATTTTAGAGACTTGTTTAGATTATTAGTGACGTTTCACGTTTCACGATACTAAACCCACTTTATTATTCATAATAAAGCTCTCAAGCGATAAGGCCGCCTATTGCTTACCTTGTAATTTTCTCTGTATGTTTTCTTACTGTTTTCTGTATCGTTTACAATTTTTGTTTTATTGTAAAGGAGGCATATATAGTTATTTGTGTCACAAGGGAGCAAAATGGTGTATTTACGGCGAGGGCGTACATTGAATCCAGAATGTAGCGAAGGATTCTGCAATAGAATCCTGAGCGTAGCGAGGGATTCTAAAGTAGAATCCTGAGCGTAATGAGGGATTCAAGTGTTAACGCCCAAGATGAAAATAATTTTGCTCCCGAGTGGCTCATACAACTTTTCACACCGAGCATTAAGAAACTTGAAAAAGAAAAATCTAAATATTATTAAAGAACAACCAGCGTAGAAAATGGCGTGGCTTTACAATTATCAACTTAAAAAAATGGCATTTGCAATAAAACGCTTATAAAAGCCTTGAACAGAAAAGTTGCACTTTGCTCCCTCTCGACAGGGAGGAAAAGTTACTTTTCTGAAGGAGAGGTGTGAAAAATCAATATCGATACTTCTCAAGAGGTTTATCCGGAACGGTGATAGATATTTTGACATTCATAAGATTTTGAATAATTGTAAATTGAAACCTGATACAGCGAAATGTTTTCTTCATGTTCGGGGTTTGAATTACCCGCACCTCCTGTGGTTTTACGCGGCGCGGCACAAGTGAAGCGATTTCTCGTTATATATAAGTATTTCTACTTGTTAATTTATTTATTTTGTGATCTCGAAAACGACTAACAGTTTCAACGAAACATAGAGAAGAGATATTCGGTGGAAATCTACTAATATTCAAGCATTCATTTGTCGCATGAGCGACGTGCGGTTTGCAGCCGCGAAGCCTGCCGCTGACAAATATTTCGCTGTACAGTGAAAGGAAAATCCGATCCCTCATTTATTTTTCACTTTTCGCATCGTGTAACTGAGCCAGAGTTTTGAACATGAACACGCTGCGATTGTGTTTTTATTTTTATCGGGTTTGTCATTCCACTGGCCTCGTTTATTATAAAGGACGGCCACTGCTCTACTGATTCTGTTTTGCTCTACCTGAAGTAGAACTGAAATAGATCCTAACAAATAAAATACATTCAGACATCTCCTTCACACAACGAAGATTCAAACACTGCTTAAGAAATACAAATAAGTTAAAACTGCGAAAAAATAGAACGGGCTACGGTAAAAGTAGCATAATGTATGAGGGAGCTCGGATTTATAATGAATTACCAAATAATGTGAAAGATTGTGAGTCTCTCAGTATTTTTAAAACCAAATTGAAACAACACATTTATAACACTGTGTAACTTCAATAAATCTAAATGTCTAATTTTAAGGAATTATATTATGTAAGCTCATTTTAAGTGAACTGTATTGTTCTTATGAGTAAATAAAAGCATCTCTCTAAACCTAAACCTAAAACAATTGAAGTAGAAACAGTTGAATGCAATGAAAAATGTCTCACTCATCACATACATACCGTCGGCAAAAATGTTCAGTCAGCAAATAAACTACTCACTACTACGGCCGCTTCACGGCGACCGTGCCTTGTGAAAGCAATCTACCTATGTAGCTCATACATTTCTACTTACCGTCCGACCGTGTGCATGTGAAGTGGGCCTACCACTACCTGGTAACTTATGCCTCGTAGGACAAGACCATGTCGTCTTTTAGGATTTCGATTGATAACCAAATAGTATACGCAGTAGCCATAAGAAACGTCGCAGTGAAGCGACTCGTATGTTTTGAATAAAATTTCATTTAAAAAAAATCTTCTCGATACGGTTAATAAACTGAACATCCATCATCATCATCATCATCATCCCAGCCAATATACGTCCCACTGCTGGGCACAGGCCTCCTCTCAGAACAAGAGGGCTTGGGCCATAGTTCCCACGCGGGCCCAGTGCGGATTGGGAACTTCGCACTCATCATTGAATCGCTTCGCAGGTTTGTGCAGGTTTCCCGTAACCAATTTCCAAATACCATAAGCTTCAACGCGAAGGAAAACATCACCTGACACCCACAATTTTGTCCATGAGAGGCCATTAGGCCAAACTACTTTTACGTCACCTACGGAAAGAGATAAAATAAAATAAATAAATAAATATCACGGGACAATTCACACCAATTGACCTAGTCCCAAAGTAAGCTTAGCAAAGCTTGTGTTATGGGTACTAAGCAACGGATAAATATAATTATATAGATATAGATACATACTTAAATACATATTAAACACCCAAGACCCGAGAACAAACATTCGTATTTTTCATACAAATATCTGCCCCGACACGGGAATCGAACCCGGGACCTCAAGCTTCGTAGTCAGGTTAGAGAACCACTAGGCCATCTGGTCGTCAAAATCAGATGATTCCGTTTTATTCGAAAACCGTGTAATAAGTACCTATTGTGTGAAACACACATTTCACCAGTATATAGCTGGCATGCAAAAGATACAGTTGATCAATATCAAATATAAAATAAACAAAATGTATTTTCTTTTAGTCAATAAAAAAGTGCTACCTATCTGATTAAATAATCATGGAAATAAGACTATCCGCCAAGTTTCTGAAAACGCTGATAGTATAAAAAGTTACATTTGAAAGAGCCCTTTGCGGCCTACTTGCGGAATAAACGTTTTCATTTTGAACATCTTGTTGCAGCTTCGACGTGCGCGGCAAGCACCTGTCGGAGGCGCGGCACTGGTCCGCCCCGGAGGTGTTCGGACCGCGCGCGCACTTCGCGACGACGCCGGCGCCGGCCGCGCTGCTCGTGCGCGACGTCAAACGACGCGACGAGGGCGTCTACCGCTGCCGTGTGGACTTCCGCAACACGCAGACCACCAGCTTCAGATATAACCTCACCGTCGTTGGTGAGTACCGTCGCTTTAAGAATACTACATAATGGTACATGGACCATTGCGCGTCACGGTACATTAGTTACCCATTTGTAGCATTGCTTTGTTTGATAAAGGAAATCACCGTTACTCTATGAGAACGTGCTATACTGGATCAGGAAACAAAAGGCGTGAGTGTAGATGGAAACCGCATGGCCCACGAAAACAGTGACAGACAAAAACGGTAAAAAAGGTGCATATCAGCCGCAGTAAGATTGCTTTGGAACCTAAAAGCCCTGAAATGCATATTTCAGAATTGTATGTACTTAAAGTCGGAAATTAGGAGACTTTATAAATCTCCAATTTATTGGTTTGTCGGTGATATTATTTTACACTGAACGTAGGAATAGCCAATAAAATTTTGTCACTATGAGTAGAAATCTCATCATGTATTGCAATCGTACTTTTGACGTGATACGTTCTGGATGAAGACAAACAACATATAGAAACATTTTTTTAACTGAATAAAAAACTTTAAAAAACATATTCATTTCCCAACCACCTGCTGAAATATTTGGGATTCATTTTCAAGTACAAACATTTCGTGGCATCTTCATTGGAAGACGACTGAACAAACGACTAAATTATAGTCTCACTAGCAAGAATCCCAATGAGACTATAATTTTGTGATCGCAATTAACGCCTTCACGTGTAACATTCAATTAAGACGTTTTGCGCTCGCGTCGCCAGCTCGCCGGGAACACGGGAACAATGTTCAGATCTTGATCAATTAACGCATGCATAAAGCAAACCGGCAGAAACGCCGTAACTCGCCGTCCGCTTAATACGGCCGTATGTCTGCGCTGTCGCGCTGCCACTATTCCTTCAGGTACCTATTCGTGTAGTTGCAGTGTTACAACTAATGAGTTTGCGGAAAACGGATCCGTTTGCTTGGAGACCTCGGATTATACTGTTGATTAAAGCTGAAGTACGTGCCAGTACTCGTAATCTATTATTATATAAAATTAATCGAAGTAATTTATCTACGAGGAATTGACCATCTGTAAGCTTCACTAATTACGTAAACCAGTTACCAATTTATATTTTTGATGAAACATTTGGGTGTTGTTATTCATGTACCTAAAAAAATCCTTTACGATATTTATAAAATAATAAAAAATGTAGCGTAAATCAAAACATTTACTCTGCAAGTACCTAGGCCGCAAAGTGCTCTTTTACATGTCACTTTTTACCATCGCTTTCGGAAAGACCATCATTGCCAAGCATAATGCACCGCAGGAACCTTGTCAGAAAGTAGTTTTATCAAATCGAGCATCCCTTTAGAATGACTGCATTTATTTGGTTGATTCTGTTTTTATTGTCTTCGTAATTGTCAGGAGAAGGTCTGTACGAAACAACTTTTGAAACAGAGGCGGCGGCGTAGCCACGAGCAACAGATAGATTAAAATATAAAAGATATTGAGATTGAGACACAGTGGATATAAGTGGTATACACATCAAACGTTTCCATGAATAAACAGTTAGTTATCATATCCTACTAATATTATCGAGTACATGCGAAAGTTTGTGAGTGAGTGAGTATGTTTGTTACTCTTTCACGCTGAAAAGCACACGCAGCTGGATTTGGATGAAATTTGGTATTTAGATAGCTGGACATCTGGAATAAAATTTAGGCTACTTTTTATTCCGATATTCCCACGGGGTAGGGATAAAATCTCGAAACAACAACCGCTGTGCTTAGAGTCATGAAAATTGAAATGATTGTTTTTAATGTACCGTCAATGAAAATCACGATTTAATTTTCGGGAATTCCCACGGGAACTTTTCAAAATCCCGGAATTTCAATTCAGCTGCTGGATCTAATGATTTAAGTGTGCGAAGCCGCGGGTAAACGCTAGTATTAATATAATATTATATAGCTTAAGAAATATGAATTGCTAACATGTTATGTACTTTACTTAGTAAAGCTTGCAGAATGGTCAATTCATATCTCCCGGACTATAACAAGTACCTAAAGTGATTTTGATAAAAAATTGCTTTAGTGAAGCCAATTTAGTGGTCAGCACCATTTACAAAATGACGGTCGACTTTTTTCCTTTTCACTGATAAATAATGTTCGTAATAATTGTCGCGTTGATTCTCATATCATTGATTTCATTTTGTATTTATGTCCAGCATAATTGTTCAGCCCGTGTAATTTTATTGCGTGTTGGTGTTTCATTATTTCCATTTAGTTCTTGAAGCTAATAATTAATTACATAAGTATCAGTAAGTGTTCATTTATATCTATTTACAGTGTCACAAAGTTCCAAAATAGAGCTAAATATTTGAGTGCGTCAAGCAAAACTCTTCTGAAGGTTATGTCTCCGAAGTTGCCCTTTGACATGAAAAAGTACTCCCGACTGTGGAATAACAGTTTCTTTATATTTAGGCTCCGCTGTGCAATTTGACCTGCTTGGCAACATTCCTGGAGAACTTTATTGAACGTTAGGTATATCGATATGAGAGTTGAGGCGTGATCGATGACCGAGAAACTTCTGGAATGTTCAATCAATGTTGCTCTTAGACGCTCGATTTTCATTAGTGTTGATTAAACCGTTTATTAATTTAATCAGCGCGGGAACATGTCACGTCACAGTCTTCGATGGATCGAGTCTTCTACCCTCGTCAGTGAGGCCTTTGAGGCGTCATTTGAGGCCTCAAGTGACATGACTCCGTCGGGATCGACTCACGTACCAAGTTAGGATTACATTCTCAATAAACGGGTAATGTTTTACTGCTGCTATCGCTGGTATTATCCGCGCTCCGGCACATCATAAAATAAGGCACTTCCCAACTATTATTACTGACTAGCCTGTTACCCGCGACTCCGCCCGAGTAGGATTCGTTTATCGCTATCCCGTGGCAACTATGTAATTTTCTGGGATAAAAACTATCCTATTGTCCTCCCCCGGGACTTAAAATGTCTATATTCAACCAAATCGGTTGGTCAGCGCTGTAGACTTAAGTTTTTTTTTTTATTTATGTATTCATCACATTTTACAAAAATAACGACTTAAAATATTTTCGCCAAACTGCTAAGCAGTTTGTTGGCGAAGACAGCACTCTTTAAATACACACTTAAATCCATATTAAACATTAAAGACCCGAGAACAAACATTCGGATTATTCATGCAAATATCTGCCCCGGCCGGGACACGAACCCGGGACCTCAAAGCTTCGTAGTCAGGTTCTCTAACCACTTTGTCATCCGGTTAGAGCAACTTTAAGCACTGGGACATTTAGGACATCTAGGACAAGTAATTCCTGCGCACACTCACCAAAATGTATCCAGTGAAAAACAGACAGATGAGTGACGATCAGCGGACTGTCACCGAAGAGTCTCCGGGCACTCTACCGAATCTAACGCGGCTAATTCCAATAAAATCCAGTAAAATCGTGCCAGTAGGGATACGTTGCGGGGTCACAATCCAAACGAGTACACAAGATCGACCGAGCACCGCAGTGTCATGCTTCTGGAACGGTTTTACTGGAATAACGTGAACCGGGCATAACTGATACTTGGCGGAACCGTCCCAAAGGTGACAGCAGTATACCATACCTACACGATCTTACCTGCGCTTTGTACAGAGTAAAAAACCGCATTTCAAATCGGTCCACCCGTTTAAGAGCTACGGTGCCACAGACAGACACACAGACATAGCGGTCAAACTTATAACACCCCTCGTTTTGCGTCGGGGGTTGAAAAGCTGCTCTGGTGTGAAATACCGCCTCATCTTAAATATATACATAGGCCATCAAGTTTTTTAGTAGCCGTTTTCAATCTGGACTCAATAGCCGCACCGAAGTTGAGACTAGATTGAAGGTCTAATCTAAGAAGAAACTTTGGTTATTAGTGGGGTCACCTAGCCTTCCACACCGCAGTTCTGGAGTCCGGAGTCCGTAGTTGGTAGTAGCACTCTCACTCTCACACACACATCAGATCAGGACTTAGACCCCGTACGCACTATGCGGCTAACCGCGCGGTTTTAGCGTGCCGTCTCTCTTCAAAGTATCGCTAGAGAAAGAGACGGCGCGCTAAAATCGCGCGGTTCGCCGCATAGTGCGTACGGGGTCTTAGTCGCCTTTTAGGACGACGAGATATCTCCGTCTTATTCTAACACCGGGCACAGCACGAATGTGTGAATACAGCGGCTGCCCAGCGCAAGTATCTAATCTGATACGTAGCAACAAATGTAATCCATCTCATGTTATCTTGGTTTGCCATCTAGTACGTAACCCACCTGAATTCTCCTTAACTTCTAAGATACAGGCATACCTTCTCCGAACAACCTTTTACAACTTTCGATGAAAATTGTTTCGAACCTGCTGAGTTTACTGTTCGCAAAGACGTGAGGTGGTATTTTGTTGTGCAAATTTGAAGTAATTGAACACTATCGGCCTCTTTTATCCCTAACTTATGTAAGCGACTTGGAATATTCTAGAACTTATGTCTTATGTTACTAGCTTATGCCCGCGACTTTGTCTGCGCGGAACTAGGTTATCGCGCGGTGGCACCCTCTACCGGAATCAAAGGTATCCTACATGTTGATCCTTGGAGTTCAAACTACCTATATATCAAATTTTATCAAAATCGGTTCAGTGGTTTCGACGTGAAAGCGTAACAGATAGACAGAAGAGTTACTTTCGCATTAAAGTGTAATTTAATAACTTGGCAAAGTGGATAATTTATACGTTGCGAGGATTTTACTTATATTTATGGCTATTTTTTAATTTGCACTGTTCATATTATAGGCATAACAATATAAGCACAATCAACCAAAAGTACCTAATACTTGTATTACTTAAAAGTTAAATTAAAAAAACCGTTGCGATGTGTCTTTTGCGCATATAATAATATTGTACCTATAATGCAAACCCATACGCTGTGAATCTACTTTTTAAAGCCTAGTGCGTCTCCTATGCAATTTTCTGTCCGCTAGTGAAATAGCTACCTGGTACGAGTATAATAGATCAACTTAACGGCATAATACTGAAATTGTTTTTTCTTTTATGGACAACTAACAATAAGTTTCATTCATTAATCTCCTATAATTAATTGAATTTGGCCCATTGATTGTAAGTGGGCCATCAAATCCTTTCAATTCGGCAATTTGTCGTCTAGTTAACCCGCAATACACCATAAAACAAGAGATTTGCGTAAACCCGAACAGTGCGGCGCCGCCCCAGCATTCAAGGAAATTACCTACTTACCGGGGCGGGCACACGCGACTCCGGCCCTTAGCACCCGGGGCGACAGGGCATTGTCGCGTGGTGAGCCCCAGGAAGGGTGCTTAATCACGAATTGATGAGGCGAGCTAATTGCGCCGGCACTCGCGATATAATGTAAACTCGGATCCGTTCGCAGAATTCACTATTAAATTGATTCACGGGATTTGAAATGACACGTACGCGTGAAATCTGCGGCCAATAATACCCCTTTTGAGTAAAGGTGACGACAAATTTAGTTACGATATCTCCAAAGTGGGCTATATTCTGATGTCAAGTATAGCGGTTACATCGCTCGAAGGACAGATTAATCGTTGGGGGAGCAAAGTTCTCGAGTAGCGACCACGAACCGGAAGACGAAGCTTTGGCAGGCCTCCAACCAGGTGGACTGACGACATCGTGAGAGTTGCTCGCAACCGGTGGATGCAAGTGGCGAGTTGTCGTTCATTGTGGCGTTCTAAGGGGGAGGACTTTGTTCAGTAGTAGCGTCTTCCGGTTGATATTACTAGAATCCTGGTCAGGTTTTTTGTGCAGAGAAAGTGTTTGCGTATCTATACTATAATGGTGAGGTATTTCGCTAAGCCACGCGTGCGTATATATTTATTGCTAAAACCGGCCAAGAGCGTGTGAGACACGCCCAAAATAGGGTTCCGTAGCCATTACGAAAAAATTAAGTAATATATTTTTCTTAGCATTTCGTATTTTATACGGAATCTTCCAAGTTTAGGTATGTATATTTTATACCTTAGGCTGCTAAACTTTTTACGTTTTGATACACTTACAACCATTCTGAAAAAAAAACACCCCCACTTTACGTCTATGGGAGGTACCCTAAAAAAAATTTTTTTAATTTTTTATTGTACCATTTTGTCGGCATACTTTACATATATATCCGTGCAAAATTACAGCTTTCTAGCATTGATAGTCCCTCAGCAAAACCGCGGACGGACAGACAGACAGACATGGCGAAACTATAAGGGTTCCGTTTTTGCCATTTTGGCGCCGGAACCCTAAATAGGTGACACTGTTTGAAACCTAATAATTATGTACAAACGGTAACATTTCTCTTCTTTTTATTAGATGTGGTTTATATCCAGGTCAAGCGCTCTCTCCTCGTTCACAAATCATTATTCCCCCGAAGCATAAAGTGCGTGTAAGCATGGCTGCGCCGACCTTACTCAAATGCCATGCAAATGCTAATCGCCGCCATTGCCGGCACTCCAGGTGATAGTGCACCCAAATGTCACAGCTTTACGTAAACATACAGGACAGGCACGCGTGCGAAATTCTTCATCATCAACATCAACATCATGTGCCGCTCTAGTCTCAAAGGTTGAACAGTTTCAGCCCATTTAGACTCCAAGTGCCTGCCAAGCACCAGCAGATGTTCCTGCGCTCCGACTTCTGGCTGGAGGGTGTGGTGTTCCGTCGTTACGTTAAGAAATCCCTAATTACTTTTTTTGTGCTTTCGGTTCTTTGTGTTTTTTTTGTGTATAATTTGGATTTTGCAGCGCATTGGTGTTTTAGGGTTCCGGAGCCAAAATGGCAAAAACGGAACCCTTATAGTTTCGCCATGTCTGTCTATCTGTCTGTATGTCCGTCCGTCCGCGGCTTTGCTCAGAGACTATCAATGCTAGAAAGCTGTAATTTTGCACGGATATATAATATGTAAAGTATGCCGACAAAATGGTACAATAAAAAATCAAAAAATATTTTTTTAGGTTACCTCCCATAGACGTAAAGTAGGGTGTTTTTTTTTCACATCAAACCCTATAGTGTGGGGTATCGTTGGATAGGTATTTTAAAACCAGTTTAGGGTTTCCTAAGACGATTTTCGATTCAGTGATGTGTTTGAGAAATATTCAACTTTAAAGTGCAAATTTTCATTAAAATCGAGCGTCCCCCCCCCCTCTAAAATCTAAACCGGTAGGTGGAAACATTTGAAAAAATGCAGGATGGTTATGTAAACATAATATGTATATCAAACTTTCAAGGAAAACTATAGAGGCCAACCTAAACTTGGAAGATTCCGTATAAAACACGAAATCCTTAGAAAAATATTACTTAATTTTTTCGGGAGTGTCCGACACGCTCTTGGCCGTTTTTTTTTTAACTGTAACGCTATAATTTTTATTGATAAATAAATAAATCAGTCAGCCTTAAGATCGTCACTATTGTATACGTTACGTAGTCCTCCCCCATAGACCTCCAGTTGCTTCGGTCTGAAGCGGCCTGCATCCATCGTGAGCCCGCGACTTTAACCAGGTCCATCATCCCAATCCTCTCGTTGATGGACGTCCCACGCCGCGCGTGCCGACCCACGGTCTCGGTCTCCATTCGAGAACTTGCCCTAACTTGGCCCCAACGGACATCTACGAAATTCTTTATTGCATTGAATGTGGTGTCAGACGCATGATTATTTTTAAAATATTTTTTTTTAATGTTTCCCAATCAAAGGAATTTATAAAAATGGACAATAGCGCACAATGTCTTTACTAAAATACATAGAGATTGAGTTCAATTTGAGATTTATGAAATTAGTAGGAAAGAACAACGATAAAATAAGTCGCGGCATTTAGTCGCAGAGAACACGTAGGACCGCGTTCTGGCGAAGATTTGTTTCCCCAATTCAGGTGTGCGCTTTAAATAAATTGCAAACGTCGCCGCTTCTTGTTTAGAATTATTGTTGAGGAAATTTTGAAGCGTATGAGCTACAGCTGAAAACAGGTGCTGCTCTGGATTACTCGAAATTAGAGTTTCAAGTGGCAATCGCGGTTTGACTTTAGTTTGCCAAAATACGGGTCAATTTAAAGGTGTAGGTATGTACCGTGTACCACTCCACTGTTGAACACAGGCCTGTCCCTTGGAACGCCACAATGAACGACAGCTCGCCATTTACTCCGCAGAACTCATATAAATATACTAATGTAATGTTTGTAAATTAAGAAAAGAAAAAAAAACGAAACAACGAATAAATAGTAATAAAAAATTCAGTGACGCGTGATAGAAGAGTAATTAAACAGTATTGTGTAATTTTAAATGTGAAAAATGTTAGTGTAGTGCGTGATATGTGCATGCCTGTGCGCGTAAATGGGCGCAATCGCGCGTGTGTACGCGAATTCGTGAGTGCGTGCATGCATACTGCTGTTATCCTTCTAATTTTTCACATTGAAATAGACACTCAACATGGAAATAGATCACAAAGCTGCAGAGTATCAAAAACTGAGTGAAATAATGAACTAGTTTTTGATGAGTATACGCAAAACTTCAATGGTTACCAATATTGCTACGTTTCTTGTTATTAACTGATACAATATTGATTTGCATTGACTTCAAAGGTACATTGTTTTCACAAAGACAACACAGCCGTTATGCAGCAGGGCTACTACGAAACTCGAAACTCGAAGTTCGTGTCGTGCAGTCCCTCTGACACTTATACTATTTAATACGAGAGCGAGAGGGACGGTACGATACGAACTTCGAGTTTCGAGTTTCGCAGTAGCCCTGCAGAGACAGGTGAGGCGCCGGTAACCGTCCGATTCCGTCGGCCGTTAATTCGGCCGCGCTTCCGTCAACGGGTTGTTCTCTTTAATGAGTGCCGTGCCGTGGCCCCCGGGGCGCGCGTGATTGGCCGGACGGCCGCCGGTGCCGGACAGCGCCCGATAATTGCCCGTCTCTTTTGAAACCGGTCGCCGGCCGCATTTGTCGCGGCTGATGAGAATGCCTTGGGTTTTGATTCGTGATTGAAGTTACGTTTGGAGCGTGTTTTTCGGCAAACTTGTAATTACAATTCTGCAGATGTTGCAAATGTGAAAGCTTGTGTATGTATGCATTCGTGCGTGTAAGTATTTGTGGTTCTTTCACGCTAAAATCAAGCAGACAGACTCTCCCTTTTTGGATAAAAATTTGCTGATAGCTGCTAACTCTTTATGGAAAGAGAAGGCTAACTCTTTTTTCAGGTATTCCTGTGAACTCAGGATACCCTGGAATCTTCATTGCGAAACCTATAGAAACGTGAAAGCTTTGAACGAGTTTTCTTCTTACAACGTAAATGAAGACAAGATGTAATTTTTGGCAATTTCTAGGGGAATATAATACAATTCTAGAATTATGATTCACGTACACGTAATTATTAGCGCGAGTATTTTATTACCTACTTTAAGAATTTAATAAGGGTCTGCACCATGCCCGGGTTTGGAATAAGAAGTCCTCATCTCTTCCGGTGGGGTTTGTAAAAGGCGACTAACGGGCGCTCGCGATCGCAAATGACAGTTATAGTATGCGAAATCTGTCATTTGATTGCGATTACGAGCTTCAGGAATGTTAGGCAATACGGAGTCTGATGTGAGAGCGCACCGGCGCTCTATGGCCAACTCTCCAGACTCCAGCTCTGCGGTGTGGAAGGCTAGGGAACTTTACCACACTAGATTAGATTCACTAGTGATTCTTATCCAACGACCAACCTGTCAAGAGTAGCAACTTGGAGGAAAAAATTAAATAACCAGAAGTTAGGCTTTGCAAAGCAGATTCCTAATAGACAAAATAAACCGCTGCATTTTTGATAACTGCAGTTGGAACTGAAAGCTTCTCTTTGCATTTCTACTTTGAAAAGAGTAGTTAGTTATGAATTCCCTTTTTCTTCGTAAAATTAAGCTCCCGCAAACTATGTTACAGCTTGATTTCACGCCAACTTTAGTTGGTGGGTAGCGGTAGCGGCGGGTAGCGATAGGGGGGCATTGGGTAGCCAGTCCGGTAACAGGAATATCGCCTTTTACCATGGAACGTGCTATCTCGAATATTGGACGCGATCTATTCTACGGAACAAAACTAGAACAAAGTGAAGCAGGAAGAGTGTTCGAGTGTGAAGTTACAATAGCGACATTAGATATATATTTGAGCATTTTCATTTGGGTAACGCTAAATTAGCCGTGGCAGCCTAGTGGTTTCACCTATGGCTTCTCAAGCAAAGGGTTGTGGGTTCGAACCTAGGACAGTACCTCTGACTTTCTCGGAATATATGTGCGAAATTACATTTCAAACATAGAAAGTAACAAATTTGGAGTTGAAATAAAAAATACAAAAAGACTCCAAATACCAATCCCTAAGTGTACCTACAGTTTTCCTCACGATAAGTGAAATTCTCTTGAAACATCCCCTCCGTAATACCACGAACTTCGATCTATCGACGGTGTCCGGGGAAGTTGAATTTTAATCGAAACTTGAAATCACTTTGCGGCGCGGCGCTTCTGTTGTCTTTCTATCCGAGACGCCGCATCGCCATGCAAATCCGCGCCAGCGTGTAATACTGGGTAAACAGATACCTACAATTAATGAAAAACAATGATAATTAACAAAGTTTTAATGAAAATTGGCAGTATACCTGAAATAGCAAACAAAAAGTATAACAACTAAGCTCAAAAAATAAGTATAGATAGACGTTGTTATACTCGTAAAAAGGATCCAGCTCGGCATGTCGTTGATTCAAAACAAGCACTGGTCTGGTATAGTAAGCGAGTCAAACCTGTTCATTATGGAATGATTTCTCTTAGTTCTAAATACTTACTTAATTTATTATTTTATTTATTTATTTTATTTTATTCTTAATATTTTGGCGGCCGGATGGCCAAGTGCTTAGAGAACCTGACTACTAAGCTTGAGGTCCCGGGTTCGATTCCCGGTCGGGGCAGATATTTGTATGAATAATACGAATGTTTGTTCTCGGCTCTTGCAAGTTTAATATGTATTTACATAAGTATGTATTTATCTATACGAGTATAAGTATGTTTATCCGTTGCCTAGTATCCATAGTACAAGCTTTGCTTAGTTTGGGACCAGGTCGATTGGTGTCAAGTGTCTATTTACTGGGTATTTTTAGTATATTTTGCGTGCTGTACCTTGCGAGCTTTCCGAAATGGCTGAATCATGATTTTTCCGCCATTTTGAAAAGGTTGAACAATAATATAGCCGTAAAAATAGTATTTTTTTATATAAGTAATTAATTATTGAATCTGCTCACAAAACTAGAATCATCTGTTTTCCAAATATTTTTATACCTACTTAGTAGCCTCAATAATTTATACCTAACTTAACTACTATGAAAATTTAAAGCTAAGAGACCATCAACAAATATGATATTGTCTCTGGTAAAGTTATTGGTTTCTCGTGAGTTTGAAACCTGCCTTCGGTCGATGCTGGCGGGTGCTCCGAGCCTTCCGCGCGGGTGCAGGAAGACGCGGTAACGAACCGGAAGGCCGCAGAGATTCGCGACACCCGGATATAGCATATGATATGTTCTTACGCTCGTAACTGTTACAAGTCTGGCTGACTTGTTAGTTATGCAAATGATTTTATCCCAGTCTTAAATTTGATCTACCTGCCATGATGCTCGCATGTTCCAAAAAAGCCATAATGTGTGATTTTTACACGATATCACAGCATGACTCGAAAACGTTCCCTTGGTTTAACGAGTCTGAACTACCCTACAAAGATTTGTCACTAGGCATGACACGTCGAGTTACAATGTTTTAAATTTTCAAAATGAGTTCAAAACGTCTCGACCTGTGATTTAACGAGTCCAAATGAACTATCCTACAAAGATTTGCCATCTAGGCATGACACATCGTGGTACAATGTTTTAATCAATGTAGTCAATTCGTGACCACCGAGACGCGATTATGTGTTCGAAACGTCCAGGTAATTTTTGCAATAAATAAACTATATTATAAAAGTCGTAATTAAGTCCGAATTATAATATCAGTTAAGACATCGCGTTACAGTTTAAACGTCGGCCAAATTTATAAAAAAAAATTCAAGTGCAAATAAATATTCCTGAATATCTTGCACGATATTCAGTTGTTATTCACCCACTCAACGACTCGCTAAACTATTATGGTTTGTGTTTGAATGTACTATTAACATACAATTCCGATGCATATATTTTTATTACTCCGATTCCTTTTAGATGGCGCAAATTGTGCTTCTATTTTCAGAACGTCAGTGATAGAAAGGAGTGCATCAAAATCAATCCTATGTTCCGTGCGACGTGTCGTAACGACGCCAGCGCTGAAACTCTAGATCGTTTTATAAAATTTTACCCCGATCATTAGTGTCACGAGCGCGACTGGCAGAAAAATGACTCCACTCCTAAAGCTATTTTAGCTGCAACACTCTCAAACCGTCGCCGATATAGACATTTCCTTATTCGTACACTTTTCACCGACGGATTCTAAGAATAGAAAAGAATTGACACTGGAAAGGTTCAGAGGGACAGGCGGCTTCGGAATTTAAAGATAGAAAAATCAGATTGTCGGATACGTGACGTTAGCCTTTTGAAGGAACGTATCCTTCAATTTCTTCTACCCTCCGTTATCGGTAATCACTAGAAGGTTCAGTGAAATATAGTGCATCTGATCGGAGATCACTGGCAGGCCCCATATGGAGAACGCTGCCGCTTTTTAACACGCTTTTATTAGGTCGACTGTATGTAACTATGTAATGGAATCTAAGGTAACTAAATTAACCATCTTCCAAGGGACGTAGCGTAATGAAAATTGGCAGCTGTATGTAGTTCTGATAATATGGTACCGTCGAACTGGTCTGATGATGGAGCTGGAAGATATGAACTGGAACTTCATGATGGAATATCGTTTCATAGTCGTGTTTGCACTTGTGAGATAGGCCACGTAATGGAGTTTGAACACGATCAGGTTTCAAGGTCTAATGATGAAGCCGGAAGATAGGCACTGGCATTCCATGATGTAATATCGTATCATAGTCGTATTTGCACTTGTGACAAAGGCCACGTTTGAAAACGATCAGGTTTCAAGGTTATAACAAACCTATTATATATTGAATAGTGTAAATATTTCGTCATCAAAGCCCAAAAAGTATAAAATAAATTAACAGTTTTCTAAAACACGCTTTTATAAATGCACGTAAAAACAAAAAAAAAATATGGATCGTTCAAGTTGTCTCTATTTCTGGACTGAAGTGTAAACTATGTGCTTTTAGTTATAATATTTGATTGTAAAAGCGTGGGGCAGCTTCCGCTAGAAAGTTAGTACCTATTAGTATTTGTTAACAAGAAAGTATTTCCTGTTCCAGCGCCCCACGCTTTTACAATCAAATATTATAACTAAAAGCACATAGTTTACACTCCAGCCCAGAAATAGAGACAACTTGAACGATTCATAATTTATTTTTTGTTTTAACGTGCATTTATAAAAGCGTGTTTTTCTAGTATTTTTTAAACTATTAATTTATTTAATTATTTAAGTGATTTAAAGTGTTAAACATTTTTAACAATCGCTTTATATCATTTGGGCTGCGTTTCCACCAAAGACGTGTTGAGAGCTTGTTGCGAGGATTGTGTTTTTCATAAACTAATAGAAATGCTTCATTAACTTAGCCTCGCTCCGCTCAGCTGTTTCTACCAGAGCGGTGCTGAGCGAGGATGGGTAAATTAAGCGTTTCTATTGGTTCATGAAAAACACATCCTCGCACATCTCTGGTGTAAACAAAGCCTTAAGCTTTCACTAAATTTTGTCCTCGTTTTGAGAATGAATGCTAACCTCAAACTTAATCCCATGACTCGTACACAAAAACTACCTACACCCGACGTGTTGCGAGCCAGTTACACTCTCGCCACGCGCTTTGCCTCGGCACTCGAGACAGTAAACGAACGAGGGAAGACTGTGAGAAGCACATGTGTGGAGCCCTGAAGCTGTGGGCAGTTAGCAGCTCTCATGCAGAATGCAGGCAGCCCTAGAACGGAGTGATGGCCCCGCATTACGAGAAGCGATCGCATATTTTATTCATCGCCGTAGATAGGCGCGCAGAATTAGGAAAACAAACGAACAAAAGGCGAAAGATTTACTTTCGGCTTATCTTCTTTGTAAATGCGCGGATGTTACTGTTTACTGGGTTTTTATTTTATTTGTTTTTTATGGTTGTTGAGAAATTTAAACTCAAGATTGCGCTGACGATTGGCTCATATTTTTTATTCGGACGTCGCATAAACTGCGTTGAATTTTAATTTTAATATAAGTGGACTTGCTAAGAATAAAAAATATACATGGAACACAAATTTTAACTTCAATAATTTAAAATGGTATGAAACTAGAAAATAAAAGAAATCACGTAAAAATCTTCGCTTTAATTTTTGCTTTGAGCTTTGCGGTGAAGGAAAACATCGTGAGGAAACCTGCACAAACCTGCGAAGCGATTCAATGGTGCGTGCGAAATTCCCAATCCGCACTGGGCCCGCGTGGGAACTATGGCCCAAGCCCTCTTGTTCTGAAAGGAGGCCTGTGCCCAGCAGTGGGACGTATATAGGCTGGGATGATGTTGATGATGATGACGTAAAAATCATCAATTTGCGTTAGAAAATAAGCAGGTATTAGCGGACATTCCGTCTCTTACTATAATAGAAAAATTAAATTTCGGTCGTATAGAATTTCTATGGTCGTTGTAATACAAGGTGGGCCCAGGTAACATAAGCAAAAAATTAAACCACAGCTTCCACTCTTCATCTTGAGCTAATTTAGTTGTACAACTTTTTAAAATAACTTGTATTATGATTTTTTTTATAATGTAAAGTTTAATTGGACCAGCAATGTATTGCGAAATCCGTCATTTTGTTACGTGACAGGCGATGTCATTTAGGCTATTGGAAGCCGTACATTGAAAACACTATTTAATTTAATTGTTTGGAATAAACATAATGATAAAACTACTTAATTTTTGAAAGTTGCAGAACTAAAATAGTTCCATTTGAGTAGCAGAACCTGTGTTTTGATTTTTTGCTCCTGTTACAGGGCCCACCCGGTATATGACGTCATCGTCCATGACGAATCTCTTTGTCTAATTGACAATTGAAAACGTCTTTATCTTCGTTGTTTTTTAATATATTTAAAAAATTCTTTCAGAACTTAGTTTGTCAAACAATAAAGTTATACTTGAAGAAATAAAACAAACGCTAGCATATTCTCTATTGTTTTGTTGATCACGAAGGTACATAAAATGTCACTAACAAAGAAAACTTGTTTTAAAATACTGACCGGTGGTGTGTTTGCAGTGCCTCCGGAGCGGCCGGTGGTGGTGGACCGCTGGGGCCGCGTGATCAACGCCACGACCCTGGGCCCGCATCAAGAAGGCGACGACGTGCTCCTCACCTGCCGCGTGCTTGGAGGTAACACCATCCAGTACCATACCGTAACTTTTTTTTTATTCGACTGGTTGGCAAACGAGCAAGCGGGTCTCCTGATGGTAAGAGATCACCACCGCCCATAAACATCTGCAATACCAGGGTTGGTCATTGCCAACCTAGAGGCCTAATATGGGATACCTCAAGTGCCAGTAATTTCACCGGCTGTCTTACTCTCCACGACGGAACACAACAGTTCACGGCAGGATTAGCGAGCAAGATGGTGGTAGCAATCCGGGCGGACCTTGCACAAGGTCCTACCACCTGCAAATCTACCAGAGCTGAGCGAGGATATGATGCGAGGAATGTGTTTGTCATGAACCATTAAGAGACATCTCTTCGTTCCATTCTCCATACAAACGTAGTCCCGGTCTCATTTGAAAACTAGGCAACAGAAATAGATTAAATTTTGTAAGTAGGACTAGACGTAATTATCTATGCCTGTGGTTTTTCAGATTTTCGTATAAAAGTGTAATATCAGAATTACAGGAGCTCAAAAGTCGACAAAAAAAAGATGTCATCTTTGCACGAGAATTACAAACTAATAAGTAGAGAATTTTTACAAAAATTGAAAAAACCACAGGCATAGAAAATATAATGAATATCTTGATTGTAAAATATCATTGATTTCTGTGCTATACTTTTCGTATGATATGAGGACAACGAAACCCAACATTCAACCGGCCAAATCTTGAAAAGCCTACAGCTATCTCGATATAAATTACGGACGTCGTTGCGGAAGGCATGGGGGGGGGGCGGCTGCGAGCGCTTATGTCACGAGCGATAAAGACAGCAATATCCCAAACGAAAAAAGGGCAGGGAAACTTCTCTTAAAAACGCTTCATTTACTCGCACCACTGAGCTGTTTCTACTAGAGATGCGCTGAGCGAAGATAGGTTCATAACAAACACATCCTCACACATCTATTCTCTGGTGGAAACGCAGTTTTATATCGGTTTTGCACGCGTAAACTATTCCGAAATCCCAAAATTGATATCGTAATCTTCATTGAGGTGTTGTGTTAAGAACAACTATCCCGTGGGAATATTGGAATAAAAGTAGCCTATGTGTTATTTCAGATATCCAGCTGTTTACTATACATACCAAATTTCATGACTCTAAGCCCAGCATAATCTGGTGCGCGGCAATGAATGGGTAAAGAGCTTATAGATTTCTTTTTCCCTGAATGGCAACACTGGCATAGATAATAGATCGCTCGTTTTTGGCTCGATATTTCAACTTGTGATTTTATTTTGCTTAATATTATTGTGATGATATTTTCTCAAGTTTTTCGCGATTCCCAAGGTCAAAGAATTGAATTGCTTTAAAATTCCAGAGAAATAATACGTTGTGTTGTAAAGCGCTATCCTGCTCTGTCTCGTTTTTATTTCCCGTTCTGGCGGTTCACTTTTATTATATTTAATTTCGAAAAAAACGTCATTGCGACTGATATTAGAATTGAGGTCCAATCAAATTGCTTAGTTTTGGAGAGATATTATTAGAAAATTTAATATATTATTAGAGAGAGATTCTTTGTTATTGTTATGCAATAATAAAATTTTCACAGATAAGAAATTTATCCTACACTAGCTGGCCCCGCAAACTTCGTTCTGCCTTAAAATCAATTTATATTGTGTTACCTTATTAGCCATGTACTTTTTTTTATAGTGAGGAATCAATGCGAGCACGCAAGCGAGGGAGCAAGCATGCATGCAATGCAAGCCAGTATGCAAGTAACCATGCACGCATGCGAGCATGCAAGCAAGCATGCAACCAAGTATGCAAGCAAGTATGTATGCAAGTAACAATGCATGCAAGCGAGCACGCAATGAAGCATGTATTCAAGCAAGCATGCAAGCAAGCATGCAAGCAAGCATGCACGCTAGCGAACATGGAGGCATGCACGCTAGCGAACATGGAGGCATGTTACCAAGCATGCATGCAAGCAAGCTTGGAAGCAGGCATGCAAGCTTGGAAGCAGGCATGCAAGCATGCAAGCAAGCATGCAAGAAAGCATGCACGCTAGCGAACATGGAAGCATGTAACCAAGCAAGCATGCACGCTAGCGAACATGGAAGCATGTAACCTAGCATGCATGCAAGCAAGCATGCAAGCAAGCATGCACGCTAGCGAACATGGAAGCATGTAACCAATCATGCAAGCAGGCATGCAAGAATGCAAGCAAGCTTGGAAGCAGGCATGCAAGCATGCAAGAAAGCATGCACGCTAGCGAATATGGAAGTATGTAACCAAGCATGCATGCAAGCAAGCATGCACGCTAAGCGAACATGGAAGCATGTAACCAATCATGCAAGCAGGCATGCAAGAATGCAAGCAAGCATGCAAGCAAGCATGCACGCTAGCGAACATGGAGGCATGTTACCAAGCATGCAAGCAGGCAAGCAAGCATGCAAGCAAGCATGCACGCTAGCGAACATGGAGGCATGTTACCAAGTATGCATGCAAGCAAGCATGCAAGAAAGCATGCACGCTAGCGAACATGGAAGCATGTAACCAAGCATGCAAGCAAGCATGCAAGAATGCAAGCAAGCATGCACGCTAGCGAACATGGAAGCGTGTAACCAAGCTTGCATGCTAGCAAGCATGCAAGCCAGCATGCAAGAAAGCAAGCAAGCGAGTATGCAAGCAAGCAAGCAAGCATGCAAGCTGGCATGCAAGCAAGCATGCAAGAAAGCATGCACGCTAGCGAACATGGAAGCATGTAACCAAGCATGCAAGCAAGCATGCAAGAATGCAAGCAAGCATGCACGCTAGCGAACATGGAAGCGTGTAACCAAGCTTGCATGCTAGCAAGCATGCAAGCCAGCATGCAAGAAAGCAAGCAAGCGAGTATGCAAGCAAGCAAGCAAGCATGCAAGCGAGCATGGAAGCAAGCAAGTCTACAGAAATCTAGGCTATCTACACTAAATATAATGATGTAGAAAACTTATCTGTTATAATTAAATTCTGGTGATGATGCCGCATATGATGAAATTATTAATTTTCACTACCTAATATATCAGAACAGATTTTTTTGGGTACTTTAAATATATATAATATATATATTAATTTCACCAATGGTATTAATTTCACTTTGCCATTTGCGCAACACAATCCAGCGGCTTCATTTTTGTACTTCAATGCCTTACAATGTGGGCAAACTGAGTTCATAGATCCAATAGCAACGCATTGGTAGGCACTGTAGTCAATTGTAACATTGTAATTTAAAGCAGCTCGATTGAAACTTACAACATTATTAGCTGCATTCAGCTCATTACGCTCTGCACGGGTTTGTGCTATCCGAATCCTTTCAATTTCATTTCGCTCTTGACGTTGCTGGGCTGTTCGATTACTCTGATAATTAGCTTGGTTTGTAGCATTTCGAGTTCTTCGACCCAAATTGCTTCGCCCTCGTCTTATAGGTGGCATGAGTCATCATGTCAGCCGAAAGACGTCCACTGCTGGACATAGGCCTCCCCCAAGGCTCTCCACTCAGACCGGTCTTGTGCTTTCCGCATCCACCGCGATCCCGCGATCTTAACCAAGTCGTCGCTCCATCTTGTTGGAGGCCTACAGACAGCTCGTCTCCCGGTCCGCGGATGCGGTGGCATGAGTATAAATAGATTAAATCAAAACACAAAATAAATCAACCAGTCAATGTAAATTGAGGAACGTAAACAAATTTGTTTTTAAATAATTTATTGAATCAGGCGTTACTTTGCGGAGGTCCATATCAATGAACTAAAATAATTTCCTTGCTCACCCGCGACCTTACGATAGCTAAGCTTATGCAAAATATGCGTGTTCATGCAGTTCCTCCACCTCCACACTGTTAAGAACACACACAAATCACACAAACCCATCCATCACCATCACCACACTACACTCGTAAGGTCGCGGGTGAGCAAGGAAATTATTTTAGTTCATTTAAATTTGTTTTTGTTATTATTTAGTAAGTAGGTAGTATTAAGGTACTCGTCATAAAACTCATTTACTCGGCAATCTTCGTTCCACTTTAAACCAAAAAAGTAGTGTACGAAAAAAAATGGAAGAAAACGTCCCTATTTCAGACACTATAGGTCCAAACATCTTCCAGCCAAGCAAGCAAGCATGCAAATGCAAAATAAGGGGATTAATAAAACAAAACGCCTAAATAAAATTGAGTAGCAAACATTCGCATCACTCCGCATTTTACTAAAACCCACAGGTGATGCATTAATTACCGCACTTCCATACTGGCATTTTCTTTTTCCCAGCAATTTTTCCAGTTTTTCTCTTCATAAAAACCTTCCCTAGACTTTAACGATGATATGAAAAAAAAAATAGCTGAATTGGTCCAGCCGTTCTCGAGTTTTGCGCTTAGCAACACATTTTACGATTCATTTTTATTTATATAGATAATTTTATTAGTTTATCTTTATGCTGGTCATACATAATTTCCAGTTTTTGAACGCATTATAGAA
Organism: Choristoneura fumiferana; assembly: GCF_025370935.1. Lineage (NCBI taxonomy): Eukaryota > Metazoa > Arthropoda > Insecta > Lepidoptera > Tortricidae > Choristoneura > Choristoneura fumiferana. The sequence continues at coordinate 23,105,366 of NC_133474.1, read as the reverse complement.
GGTTTATGATAATATGTAGATAAAAGTGTTTTCGCATAAATTTCGATCCTTATTTGGAACAATGTCACGCTGCATCGCATATTCGTACGGCGAATGTTTCAGCATTAATCCGAAGCAAAATGGCGCAGCGTCTGCTAAACTAGCCGTCTCTTTTTGCTCTATTGTGCTGTCCCCCACTGTCGTGCTATTGACATGCTTCAAACAAAACAAACAAAACTGTACTAAGCAGACGACGTGCTCTTTTTCGGAAACGCGTTTCATTTCCTGACGCTGTTTTGTTTTGTCTTAACGTTTCGATTCATCGGATTGTGTTGAATTTAGAAGTTTAAGTAGTTCTTTCTACTTGTTACAAACGGCAGTGTACAGGGTGATTCGGGAGACGTGAGCAGGGCCAACTCTACACCCTCAGTAATTGATAATGGATCGTTCACAAACATTGAAGTAAAAACCTCCACACTTTTAAGTGCAGAGTGACCATGAATTTGGTAAGTAAAATATACTTTTATTTTCCATCATTAATCAATTATTTATGTCGAAAATACAAACTGAAATATAGATGCATAGAAAAACCAGAAAAATAGGACCAGCGCTGGGAATTGAACCCAGGTCCTCGGCATTCCGTGCCACGTGCTATACCACTACACCACCACTGGACAGAAAAACTAGAAAAATGAGACCAGCGCTGGGAATCGAACCCAGGTCCTCGGCATTCCGTGCCACGTGCTGGTCACTGGTCCAGTGGTGGTGTAGTGGTATAGCACGTGGCACGGAATGCCGAGGACCTGGGTTTGATTCCCAGCGCTGGTCTTATTTTACTGGTTTTTCTTCTTTATTGCAGTTTGTATTTTCGATATGGGTTTTACGGAATGACCGTAAAAGAAACAAAACATTTGGAATTGAAATAAAAAACACAAAAAGATTCCAAAAAAAAACAATCTTAATTATTTATGTATTAAAAAAACGTTGATCTCACTAAATACTGGTATGGTACCTTACTACCGTACCGGTACGGTAGCCTTAACTAATTGAATCCAGTAGGGTTGATCCTGCTTACGTCTCTCGAATCATCCTCTAGATTTGGCCCTATACTAGGTACGAAGTGCAAAACTCGAACTTCGTATGCCGTCCCGCTGACGCTTATGTCATTTAATACGCGAGTGAAAGGGACGCGTGCCATACGAACTTTAAATTTCGAGTTTCGTCACAGAATATATAATAGTACTGGCATACAGAATGGACACGCTCCGCCCCGCACCGGTTCGAGTTACCCCACCCCTCAAGCGCAGATTGTAGGAAAACCGTAGGAAAGCAGTCGGGCGCGCAACGCGATGTATGTCGGCCGCACCGTCGCACGGCACTAAGTTCGGGAGCAATAACTTTGCGAAATGGTGATATACTGTGCATTGTATCCTGGGTGTTTGTCAACAGCCAAAGATAAGAAACGGAGTTTTTTTCTGCCTGCCTACTTCCTTTTCTTAATAATAATGCTTTCTAAAAGTATCGCGATTAATACGACATGAAATAACTAATTAGGTACCGAATAATTAGTACAAGTTTGTAGTCATATATTTATTGTAATGTAAAATAATAATGCTTAAATACATAGACAGACACATTTTAAGTAGGTTTAAATAAAAATATATGATTAACGATTACATTTATTTACACATTTAAGCCATACCTACATACCCTATAGTACTAGGGTTTTGCGATAGTCAGCCCTGTGTGTCTTACGCACACATTGACGCGTGTACAGACGTCGTCGTGCCTATGTAGATTCCAGAACGCGTATTTTGTATGGCGTGTCCGCCCTGTGGTTTCGTAGTAGCCCCTCTGGCCTACTTAAGTAGAAAATATGGCGAAGTACTTGCTTCGAGTAAGTAGGCATGGTACACTTATTTCGAATATGGTTGAGATCGTTACAAATACATACGAAAGTTTGTAAATGCGAGTACGTGTGTTTCTTACTCTTTCACGCTTAAACGGCTGCTCTCTCTCCGGAATAACACATAAGCTGGTAATATAAAGTGACACGTAAAAGAGCCCTCGTAAGAGAGCTTCTTACGGCCTTACGGAATGGCTTCTATTTATCCGAGATTTTTCATGGCATCCGATTAAAATCTCGATATTTCAACCGCTAACTTTCGGCAACACGTCTTTTGCAGCGAACTGTTTTTGCTGGATTTTATACCACTTCGTTCTCCGTTGCGTCGCCTGGATGCATCAGCGCTGGTTTAACAATTCATTAACTTACGAACAGCGAGTATGCAAATGGGATGCAGTTCATTAAAACATGGGTTAATTAATGATTTTGTTGATGCCTGAATGAATGGCGCTATAAGTCGCCCCGGCGATCGAATATAATACCTAGATATAGAGCATACCTACACATGGCATAGTATTACTTTACTGATATGTGTATTTATGTGATTTTTCTTTATTAAACATAACTTTCTAACAATAACTTAAAATGATTAAAAAAAAACTAGGTATGTATATACAAAAATTAAAATTAAACTAAAACTAACCTACAAATAAAATCTCAAAGCAGGCTCATAGATACATTGCGATCCAGCGTGGCAAATGTTGCTAGCATGTTGGGATCCTTGCAGAGGGTTAATAATGTTATCTGAAATCAAGCAATTTAATTTAGTTTATAATAAATCTTATCGCAACCCATGCATCTCGATACATATCGAGAACGATATTTTTTTTTTAAGTCGCCAGCCATTTAGCTAGCGATGCCACGCCCGATCGCGTCCCCGCGACAATAACAGACTTTGTTTGCTCTCTTGTGTGTCAAATTGACGCCCCCCGCGCCCCCTCTCCCGCCAACACAAGAACGCTTTTATCACAGCCCCGAAACGCGACAATTCTTTATTATAATCGAAAAGTTTCTTCCTCAAATGTTATTGAGCACGAGGTGAGTGTGCTTAGCTTTCTTGAAACAAATGAGAACAAGTGAGAGGGACGGCACGATACGAACTTCGATTTTCGAATTTCGGAGTAGTCCCTCAGATTTTTTACGTCCCGCTGCTGGACACAGGCCTACTCTCAGAATGAATCTCAGGATTGGAAACTTCACACACCCCATTTAATTGCTTCGCGGGCTTGAGCACGTTTCCTCACCATGTATTCCTTCACTGTAAAGCTAAATTTAAATAAGTTAGTAAATTTAAATTTCGAATGAATTTCGGAAAACCCTAAATTTGACTTGTATCTAGTTTATTTACTGTACTTGCGTCCAACTCCTGTTCTGTGCATTTACTTACTTTACTTACCTTTAAATTAATCAAAAACTTTACATGTAAAAAGCTGCCAGTCTCGCAACGCAGTTCTTATATTGCTAAAAAGTTTTGAGATGCAATGTTATACCAAGTCAGTTATTTTTTTCAGTACCGGAGTGTCCATAGAACTCGATTTCCACCAACTTGCATATTTTGAAACCGTGGAAAAATACATTTTATCTACATGCATATCATAACTTCCCTATTATATGTTCAGAAACGACTATCAAATGGCCCTTATTAAGAAACCTGGTATCTGCGGGTGCATCTTAATGTTTACATTAAAGTATCGGTAATACTTTTTTTAACAATGCATATCTGTACATATTGTAGAAAACTTATGACATGCATGTAGATAATAATTATTATTCAAAGTCAAAGTCAAAGTCAAAGTCAAAGTCAAGTCAAGTCAAAGTCAAAGTCAAAGTCAAAGTCAAAGTCAAAGTCAAAATACAGGCCATATCTGAACATATTATAGAAAACTTATGATATGCATGTAGATAAAGTTATGTATGCGGCTATACATAATTAGGCATTAAAACACTCGTACTTTAATGCCTCTCATTATGCACCAGCCACATAAATAACTATTATAGTTCTGAGATAAAGATTTATATTTGTTTAGAAATTTGGCTTACAAATTATTTTTTAAACACATAATTACTTGACCATTGCACTCAACGTTTTACTCGTACACATACTCGTATTATGTGTATCAGTGTGTGTATCGCTCAAACTGAATTGCATTAGAGCTAGCGCAACCTTCAATTATTAGAATTATATAGCTGACGTTGTCGACTATTCTTATGTCATTATGTAGCGTTGCGATGGCCAAGTTATTTATGTGTTTTAAAAATAATGTAGCTTAATCTTTATTTCAGAACTATAAAATGTATTTATCCACGGTTTTAACATAAGCAAGTTGGTGAAAACCGATTCTATGCTCACCGGGCTGACAAAAATAACCGACTTGATAACATTGCATCTCAAAAATTTTAGCAATATAAGAACTGCGTTGCAAGACTTGCAGCTTTTTATATACAGGTGATGATTTTGATGGGATTTACTTTTACCTGGAACCTTTAAATTAATTTTTGCCGTAAAAACCTTATGGTAGCGGAGGATTAAGTAATTGTGCTGGCATTATGATCCAAACGACATATCCGTACCAAATTTCAAATCGATGTGGTCATAAAAAAATTGAAATTAGGAAACGTTAGTATGGAATACTGTTTCCTAATATTTCTTTACTGTAATGACGATGACTTTAAGTATATTTTTGTGCATGTTATTTAAAGAACGTGGGGCCTGCTTTAAATAACATGCACAAAAATACACTGCATAAAGATGAAAAAAACAAAACTGTAGACGGAAAGCAAAGAGCGCGCACTCTGGAGGTGTATTTTTCTTCCCGGCAAGCAGACTCCATACACAGAAACGCTTTTATCTCGAAAAAACATCTCTGACGGTACATTGCGATCATGTTGTACGAGAATGGCGGGGTGCTTGCAAGAGCGGCGCTACCCGCATTCCCGATCACTAGGTCACAGGGTCAAAGGCTTATGGGTGTCACCAGTTCACGTGAGATTTGTTGGACATTTTTGAGATATTCCTTTGCAGCCTTCTTAATAGGCGTGAGTAGTTTCATTACTAGTTCATTTTGCACGATTTTAATAGTTCATTCCTCTAGTTCACTAAGATCTGTAAACTATTTGTACAATGGGGAGCAACTGACACGGATCGGCCGGTGATGCGCTGCAAACGGGACAACTAGCGAAGCTTCTAGTTCAAGCACATTAAAACATAGGTACAAATAAGGAAAAATTAAATATTTAAGTACATATAATGAACTTAATATTCAGCAACAAGATAGATAAGATCCCACCTCTACCACAGTTCATTTGTTTTTTTTTTCTAGCGTTTACCGACAGAAACCATTAAATGTTCACTGAACTAAAGGTCTGAACTAGTTCAGTTGACCGAATGAACTACATACTTATTAGAGATGTGCCGATCATGACTTTGGCCGACTAGCCGACTAGCCGATTAGTCGGTTGTAAAGAAGCCGACTAATCGGCCGACTAGTACTTAACACAAATTTTATTTATGTAACCTTTTTTGTTTTTCCTTTTTGTACAATAAAGAGTATAAACAAACAAACAAACAAACTAGTCGGCCAAGCCGATCACAACTTCGGGGATTTTCGCGACGCTTTGATAACCAGCTGATTTGAGCGCAAGTCGCAACCGACGCTTGTAAGCGTGTCGGGACCTGTTTATTTTATTTTATTCGTATTATTTTATTTCTACATTTTTGCTTTTGTATCTAACAAAGCGGTGTTTTAGTGAAAAAAATATTGTATAAAAATAATGCCTACTATTATTGTTCATTAAAGTGAAAGCTAACAAAAAAATAAAATTTATCATGTCAAAAAGAACGGCATCCGAAAAGGCTATAGCACCGTAGACCACATACATGCGTTGCGGCAGGTTATAACCTCCCCCTTTGCCTTGCATTTGTAAACTACGAGAAAGCCTTCGATTCGATCGAGACTTGGGCTGTGCTGCAGGCTCTCTAGCGGTGCCAAGTTGACTACCGGTATATCGAAGTGTTGAAGTGACTGTACGAAAACGCCACTATGTTCGTCCGACTACCGGACTAGAGCACGACGCCTATTCCGAAACTGTTCACTGCTGCACTGGAGGATTGCTTTTAAGATTCTGAACTGAGAAGGACAAGGCATCAACATTAATGGCGAGTTCTTTAATCACCTTCGATTCGCCGACGATATTGTAGTCATGGCTGAGAGACCATGGAGGACTTCAGTGCTATGCTCGCCGACCTCAGCAGTTTCCGACCGAGTTGGCCTGAAAATAAACATAGACAAGACGTAAGTCATGTCTAATGTCCATGTTGTGCCAACTTCCGTAATAGTCGGAGGCTCTGCGCTCGAAGTTGTTGACGACTATGTATACCTGAGACCAACGGTCCAGATAGGTAGATCCAATTTCGAGAAAGAGATCACTCGTCGAATCCGACTCGGCTGGGCAGTGTTTGAAGTCCAAAGTCTTTGACCAGTGTGTGTTGCCAGTGATGACTTACGGATCTGAGACGTGGTCGCTAACGATGGGCCTCATGAGGAAGCTCAAAGTCACTCAGTGGGCTATGGAGAGGGCTGTGCACGGGGTTTCTCTGCGGGATAGAATCCGAAATGATGATATCCGCAGTAAAACTAAGGTTACCGACATAGCCCGAAGAATTGCGAAACTGAAGTGGCAGTGGGCAGGGCACATTGCTCGCAGAACTGATGGCCGATAGGGTCAGAAGGTTCACGAATGGCGTCCGCGGACCGGGTGACGAGGTGTCGGTAGGCCTCCAACAAGATGGAGCGACGATCCGGTTAAGATCGCGGGATCGCGGTGAATGCGGAAAGCACAAGACCGGTCTGAGTGGAGAGCCTTGGAGGAGGTCTATGTCCAGCAGTGGACGTCTTTCTGCTGACATGATGATGTCAAACAGAAAGTCTCGTGTAAGGATTTTTTGAACAATTAGACAATGATTCCCGTAAAGTCAAGTAGGTATAACTAGTTACAAAATATTATTTCTCGTGTGGGCAAGGAAAAACAGTAAATACTACAAAAATTAACAGCTTAAGGTTTTTATATAATGTAATTCCCCTCTGTGTACCAATACCTACATGAAAATAAATATTTTATTGAAATATACGTACAAAGTAAGAAGCCGGATAGTCGGCGCTTTTTGCCGACTATTCGCCGACTAGTCGCCGACTACGAAAGTGGCCGGATAGTCGGCTTTCCCGACTAGTCGGCGACTAGTCGGCACATCTCTAATACTTATAGATTGGGTCGCTAATTTTATAGACCGAGCAGGATCGATTCTAAGGCGAAGGCTAGACGTACGATATAATGATATACTTTGCTCCATGCAATAAAGTATACGAGGCTAGAGACGTTCTACGTTTATCACATCAGGTAGTTTAGGTACCTTCTGTATAATTTTTCGTAAAATACAAAACATTGGGTTTGAAAAGAAGAGCACCAATGTCGCCGAATAAATTCGATAAGCTTTATTTCGACGACAATTTTTTTTTTCATTTAAGTGACATAGTTTTTCATTTCATTCACGTCATTTGATTGCGATCGTGAGCGTCAGAAAAATTAGGGAGTTCAGCTTCTGGTGTTTCTATATAAAATCGGCCATATATTTACTACGACTACCCGTTTCCTGGAAAACAATATTCTCCACAAGGACCACAAACATTTCCGCGAGTCGCAGTAAAATATTCGGTGCTCCATTAAAAACACCGACCCACTTTAAACGTTAACGTTTTTACAAATTAACATCGACAGCCGGGAGCACCTCGACAATTTTAAAATCGCCAGATTCCAATCAAAGTGACTTTTATCGGATTAAGTGTATAACTCAGACGTAATTCCAATTGACGGGGGCACCGTATTTGCATAATCGGGAAATTGATTGGAGCGTATTCGGCGGGATTTTGGGATTCTTGGAACGGGAAAATATTCAATCCGTGTGAAGGCAGAAGGCCCTAATGACGGGGCTTAGGCCGCGCCTGTTGCGCCCCGAATTAACCGCGCGGACACTCCGCTCCAAACAGCCGGCGGATGAAAGTCTTGTCGCTTAAAGCGAGACCCTTTATTGGCTTGACGTGCTGCTGCTATGACAAAATAAACAGCTCAACGCTATTCTTAGCCGTTACGAAAAATGTTTGAAATGATGTGCTAAAATGACTCTTTTTGAAATAAATAATCATAGGACAATTTACACCAATTGGCATAGTCTCAAACTAAGCAAAGCTTCTATGGATATGACATGCATAGATAAATACATATCTAAATATATTATTTATTACCCAAAGACTCGAAATCAAACATTCGTATTGCTTATACAAAAATTTGCCCCGACTGGGAATCGAACCCAGGACCTCAAGCAACATAGTCAGGTTCTGTAACCACTAAATGTGTATTTAGTATGTGAGGAACTCTTCAATAATACACGATTTCACTGGTGATTACCATTCGAACTCCATTTATTCACTCCTTTAGTTCTTATCCCTCCGATCGTTACACTCGCTCCGAACTAACTGACCAACCCTACCCCCATCTTATATTTTTTTTCTTAACCCCCGAAACTACCTACATTGATAAATATCATCGGTGTTACCAATCTCGAAAAGTGCTTAACAATCGTAAAAGTACTAATAAAAAATAGTCGGAAATTAGTTGAACCTTACATTCGTCCATCCTGACGTCGTGTATGGTCCCCATACACGTGCCTGGTGGAACCTTACATTCGGTCAGTTAATTCAGTGTACAAAAATCATCTTATTAAAACAATAACTTCGTACATTTGCCTGATATAGTGTTAACTCTACTTTTAGACTGTTGTCTGGCTTAAACTACTACCTCGAACCAATCACTTCTCGAGGGACTTAAAATACTACCTCGAACCAATCACTTCTCGAGGGACTTAAAATACTACCTCGAACCAATCATTTCTCGAGGGACTTAAAATACTACCTCGAACCAATCATTTCTCGAGGGACTTAAAATACTACCTCGAACCAATCACTTCTCGAGGGACTTAAAATACTACCTCGAACCAATCACTTCTCGAGGGAACTTAAAAGTATTACCTCGAACCAATCACTTCTCGAGGTATTGCCATTAGATATACCTTGAACCAATCGATTCTCAAGGTTTACCCACTGGCAGTGTTAGTTTAGTGAAGCAATCAACTCTCGCATTTTCATCGTCAAGTTGCAAAACGTTCTGTCCTCGCCTATAAATACTACAATATAAATCGACATAATCTGTAAAGCAGTCTAGTTAATCTGACATTTCATTCACGTCTTCATTACAATTACAATCATCAATAACATCATCATCTTCATTTAACTCCAGCGCGGGTAAGTGGATCCACGGTCGCATCCTATCCGCGGCTACCGTGGTCTTGCGTCTATTTTTCATACCCTCAAAGCCGGGAATTGGGGCAACTTTATACCTGTCGTTTCCTAAAGATTTGGCTACTTTGTAAGGTCCCTCATAGGAAGGCAGTAACTTCGAGCTCTTCCCATTATTTTGAAAGACCGTTTTGGTTATTTTAACTAGATCTCCGACATTATAGGTACGGGCAGGTCGTTTTCCCTCGTCGTGACGTTGTTTTTGCTTAACCTGCTCTGAATCAATCCTAGTTTTAACTTCGTCCCGTATAGTATCTATGTCAAGATCCTGGCGAACTACATCAGCTACCTCATTAAGTATTGGTCTAGATTCACTTAACATCGCCGTGCCAAACATTATCTCCGACGGGGCTCTACCAGTCGTTTTCTGTACAGTATTATTCAGGCCCCATTGAATCTTTCCAATTTAGTGTCCCAATCTTTTTCATTATGACCGAGATTAGATGCAGTAAGCGAGTCCAATACGGTACGATTGTAGCGTTCTACTTGTCCGTTCGATCTAGGACTCGCTACTGCATTTAACACATGTTTTATACCCCTATCCTGACAGAACTTACGAAAGGCATGGGACGTGAAGCTACTACCGCGGTCACTGATTAATCGGTCCGGGGCTCTAAAAGTGTAAAATATCGTATCTAGAACTTTGATCACATTTTGTGTTTTTGTGTTGCGAACAGATTCGATGAAAACAAATTTCGTGAACGAGTCGACCACGACTAAAATATGGGTGTGGCCCTGCTTTGATTTGACAAAAGGCCCGAGGTGGTCGATATGTAGGGTATGGAATGGCTTCGCCACCTTTTCAATAGGGTGCAAAAGCCCCTCGCGACCTTTGGGACTACCCATCGTAAATTCTCTTTGTCTCCCCCAATACACCTAAAAAGCCTGTTACCTTTGATTATATAGTTAACTCTTATGTATTCGAGTCCTTTTTCGTTAAGCCCGCTACCAAGAATATCTCGAATCCTGTTTAACTCACTATCCCCCAGTTGCAGTGTAAGCAACCAGTCCTCATTGCTTATGGCCATCACCGCTGGATAGGGATCAACATTCTCTGTTTCATTATTAACGATAGGATTCCTTGATAGTGCGTCTACGTGGGACATTTTGACTCCAGCTCTGTATTCTATTGTACAGTTAAACTCCTGAAACGCCAACCACCATCTGGCTATACGAGGTATGAGATCCCGTTTCCCAAAAGTAGACCGTAGCGCACTGCAATCGGTAACGACCCTGAATTCTTTACCTAACAAATACACTCGGAACTTTTTTAAGGCACAAATTACCGCTAAGGTTTCCAACTCGTACGAATGGAAATTTTTCTCTTCAGGCGTCGTTTGCCGACTGTAGTAAGCTACTGGTTTAAAGCCATCATTTGGTTGGTGGCGCTGCAGTATAATGCCACCTACTCCCAGTCTGCTGGCGTCCGTGTGGAGTTCCGTCTCGGCTTTTGGGTCATATATAGCTAGAACGGGACGCTCAACCAGTTTTGCCTTAAGCATTTTAAACGCATCCTCTTGCTCTTTACCCCACTGCCAGGCTGCCTCCTTCTTTAACAATCTAGTCAACGGATACGCCAGCGGGGCAAAGCCGTAAATAAATTTCCTGAAATAGCTAACTAAGCCTATGAACTGGCGAACACCATGAACGTTCTCCGGGCGCGGAAAGTCAACTACCGATTGTATTTTACCCTTTCCGGGTCGCATTCCCTCTGAATCAATCTCATAACCTAGATACTCTATCTTATCCCGCAAAAAACTACATTTTGACAGGTTTAGTTTCAGGTTAGCTTTGTCTAAAAGTTGCAAGACTTCTTCTAACCTATTTAGACACTCTTGGGGACTTTTACCATACACCAACAGGTCATCTATATAGACCGTAGCCTTGTCAAAACGTATTGGGCCTAGAACCTGGTTCATCATCCTCTGGAATGTAGCAGGTGCGTTTGCCAAGCCGAACGGCATACGGTTAAATTCGTACTGGCCGTCCGGCGTGACAAACGCTGTTAGATGTTTTGACTGCTCAGAGATTGGTACTTGGTAGTACCCTGACATCAAATCCAGGGTGACAAACCAGGCCTGACCGGATAGTCGAGCTATCTCATCTTCTATGATTGGCATGGGATACCTCTCCTTTACGGTTAGGGAGTTCAACATCCTAAAATCAACGCAAAGCCGCGCTTTACCGTCCTTTTTTTTGACCAGAATAATTGGACTAGCATAGCTAGATACACTCTCCCGTATTATGCCCGCCTCAAGCATCTCATCCACCATGCCTCGAACCTTTTCCCGTTCATGATACGACAACCGGTAGGGCCTGTATACCACTGGCCGTTGACTATTTAGCTCGATGGTCATTGAAGCCAAACCCGTGCAACCTAGGCTCGAGAGGTCATATGCAAAGCAATGTTTATATTTCTCAAGCAGATCTATTAATTGCAGCTTATCTGCTTCTGTCACCGTTTCACCTATATTTATCTGGTTAATATCTATTGATTCAGCCGGTGACCGTGCAAGATCAGAACTGGGCCTATCATCTGGTGATAATGCCTCTGTTGGAGATGTCATTATTCGATTAACTACTTCTATCTTCTCCCCACGAGAAAACACCGCATTTTTGTGTAATATGCATGGAATTGTACAAGGTGCAATTATGACATTCAAGAAGCCATCTTTAACGGGATAGACACCTCCACATACGACATATTGCTGGTTTGGTTTTCCTATGACCTTGGTGCTTAGCAATATGTTTCCAGTGAATTTGGGCTCAGAAGCAGCCTTAACGCTTGCTATGCCGTGCAAAATACTGTGGCCGTGTATCCTAATCCTAACACCATGTTCGTCCCCAGCACCCGGGTCATGGGTGGGTAACTCAACGCCAATGTTATGAAACTGTAACCTAGTTGCGTCTTTAACCACAATAATGTGCGGTAGCTCAGTGAACGATTGACCAATTAATATAGGTCTATTTAACAAATGATCTTTCACAACTTGACATTTAATGGTTGCATCTACTTCATCCACTGACAAATTTAAAGACAAGGATCCTAACGATTGTACTAATCCGTTCCCAAAACCTGTCATTGTGGCTGGTTTTCCATCATGAGTAGTATTTAATAACAGGAGAATGGATTCCTTCACTAATGTCACCTCGCTGCCAAAATCTACAAATGCATCCATTGGCAAGTCATTGACTATTATTTTCTTGAAATATTTATCATTCGGGTTCATATTTGAAATACACATCGTCGCCTTCGCCGTGTCAGCATTTGTAGATTTTTCCTTCAAGAAACAGTTTTCGACCACATGTCCTAATTTGTTACATCGATTACACTTGAGCAATGGTTTCGGGCACTGTAAATATGGGTGCCCCTTTTCCTTACAGTTAAAACAATGGACGCCATTTGTGTTCGTACTTGAACTTGGTCGGAAAGGAGGTCTAATGCTATTGGGTCTATTGCCATCAGTTGAACCAGGTGCACCATTAGCAGCTTTATTTTTAAATGTTGCATATTGAGGCACATAACACTCTTTGTTGCTCATTAGAAACTGTAATAGGACATCTGGTTCAGTACATCTAAGCGCTAAGGCACTAGATCTAGTAGTCTTATCAGTAATTCCATGGATTAAACAATCCACCGCGCGTTTTCCTGTTATTTCGCAGTTATTTAGAAGAGAAAGTTTTTCATAAAAGTAGACTTCGATTGATTCGTTAAATCGGCTTCGCCGCCGAAGCATCTCCTCTAGGGACTGGCCGTAATTCTGGTCGCAAGGAAATGCACCAGTAAGTTTTTCTTGCCACTCGGCCCAAGTAAACAAAATAGAACTCTGACTTTCATACCAAGTTTTGGCCAGTCCCCGGAGTTTTTGCATTGCGAAGTGAACGGTAGTTCTTTCGTCCCAGCTGTAAACAGAGGCACATTCGTTGACCTTTCGTAGCCAAACATCAACGCGTTGACTTTTTGTTGAGGGATCAAATTCCGGTACTATATTTTTATAATCCAAACCTTTAGTATTCATTTGTGTACTCTGGTTTACAGCCTGCGACGATAAACCACTCTTGAGCGATTGTATAATACCTAAAACATCTTTACTAGAAAAGACAGGACTACGTGACCTTATTTCCCGACGCTCTCCGCTCAAATGACGATCCCGTGGTCTATGTGGCTCTGGTTGTTGAGTGTGTCGGTCGCGGCTGGGTTCGCTGACGCGACTCCGGTGCTCGTTCCTTTCAGGGCTAGGACGTCGGCTCTGACGCTCGGCCCGCTCAGGGCTGCGAACCCGGCTAAGTCGTGCACTCCCCTCGAAGCTGGAGCGGCGGCTCAGACGCTCGCTTCGTCTTCTCCGATCTTCCTCGCGTTCTCGCAACAAGTCTCGTTCCAGCTGGCGCACGCGTTCGCGTTCGCGATCCAGTTCTCTTTCCCGATCTCGTATACGACGGCGGCTGGAACTCCGGCTACGCCCACTCGCGCGGCTCCGGCTGCGCCTGCGCTCGCGGCTTCGGCTGCGCCTGCTCACACGGCTCCGGCTGTCATCCATTACGTGGTGCTCATGCCGTAGTGGAGTCGATAATCGGTGATCGTCTCCATTTCGGCCATTGTTAGCTGCATCACTCATTCCTGGAACTTGCAAACAACAGGGTATAAGCCACTTTCAATGTATATATGTCAGAGTCAGGGTCAGAGTATATGGTGCACAAGCCTAATCATTGATTTATCGCTGTAGACTACCAAAGGTACTATGTGTATAAATAAAGGAATTGACTATTTAACTTTATTCATACGGTTAATTTTAGCAGCTTAACTTTAGCTGCACAATAACACAGTGAATCTTTCTATTATCTACTTTAACTATTACTTATACTATAATAAATTACCTTCTGACATATTACCTACAACGCTAGAAAAGAAAATAATATATCGCTTGAACATACTTTCCTGCTCTTTCCAATTAGGCACTATACTTCTAAATATCAAATAACTTAATCAATAAATAACAAAATTTTTGAAAACAAGGATAATCTTTTAGTGTATCATAAAACCGTTGGCAGAAAAAGGGACCATGTCTCATTCCAAGGTAACAATTGTGTTTCGTAGTATTCCATACTGTATTAAGCTCGTGATGCTGATAGGGAATTATTAGCGGCAACTTATTGTTGCCGATCTACACTCATTTTGGTCTCAGCACTGGTTTTTCTATTACTTAAGTATCAGTTGTGTACTTACGTTTGATTTGATGAAACCAGCGCGGTTCTATCCCACTTCTGACTTTTGAGGAACTCTTCAATAATACACGATTTCACTGGTGATTACCATTCGAACTCCATTTATTCACTCCTTTAGTTCTTATCCCTCCGATCGTTACACTCGCTCCGAACTAACTGACCAACCCTACCCCATCTTATATTTTTTTTTAACCCCCGAAACTACCTACATTGATAAATATCATCGGTGTTACCAATCTCGAAAAGTGCTTAACAATCGTAAAAGTACTAATAAAAATAGTCGGAAATTAGTTGAACCTTACAAGTAAGTAATATAAGATTATGTTAGGTTTTCTTGTTTTGAGTTGTAATTTATTTATCTGGTTATGCCGACTTTTAGCAAATAAATTTATTTTTTCTTTCTTTTCTTTTTCTTTTCACTAGGCTATCTGGTCATCTAAGTAAAGAGGGGTTGAAAGTGGACATTTTCGTCGATTTCAACAGACTGAAATTAATTTAACGTTGATAACAGAAGATACTGATAAGTCTCTCTTCATTGATTTTATGCTAACTTCTGAGGAGATGATACTTGAGATTATGGATCAAGTTGTCATCGTTTAAATGGAAGATAATTGATTAATTGTTTTAAAGAACTCTCGATACAAATCTTGCAACGCTCGACTCAATCGCACTCGAATCCAATCTTCATCTCAATCTGGGGTTGTTCTTTCAAGTGAATACTTAATTTTGCATTGCGCGGTCGCTGTTTGTGTTTGAAACGCCTAAATTCTATGTAAAGGGGCTGTGATGTTGTTTACCGAGCGCCGAAAGAAGAACGCCGAGGACGAAGGCCGACCGCCGAGCGCCGGAACAATACGCCGGTGACTTGCAGTTTTCATTTAGCGAACAATTGAGAGCGCTCAATGTAGCCTTTTTTTAGAGTTAATCTGGCAATTATTGGCACTTTGCTGCTTGATAGTGGCACTTATTGCGTAGCTCTCTAGCGTTTACTGGCTCTTATCCCTTTTGTACCATTACAGTTACTTTTCTATTTTATGTTCGCAACTTTTTCAATTTAAACGATTTTTGCAACTGTTGTTTGCCTTTTCTCAATGCCTCTCTGTTAGGCAAAAAAAATATTTTTATCCGATACAATTAGCATTCGGCGTAGTATTATTTGAGCTGTCGGTAGGCCTCCAACAAGATGGAGCGACGACTTGGTTAAGATCGCGTGATCGCGGTGGATGCGGAAAGCACAAGACCGGTCTGAGTGGAGAGCCTTGGGGCAGGCCTATGTCCAGCAGTGGACGTCTTTCGGCTGACATGATGATGATGATGATGATGTAGTATTATTTTGGTACAGGATGAAATTCACGATTTATATTTAATCTTGACCATGATGTTGGTGGATCCGTCGAAATATCCGGAGTTCGTTTTATATGATGTTAAATAACGTAAAAATAGTTTTTTCAGAATCGATAGTAGGTAGAATCGATTACTCATATTTTAAATCAGGTTGAGTGTTTTGTTATTTATTTCTTGATTTTTTTATTTATTGAAACGCAAGACTGTGGCAAATGACTGACCAGAAGCCAGTAAGCCGAGAAGTTCTGACAAGAAAATGGCGATGGATTCGACACACGCTTCGAGGGTCGAATGATCACCTGCCCAAGCAGGGTCTCCGTTAGCAAGCTACTGGCAAAAGACGGCCAGGACGTCCTCGGACCACGTGAAGGCGATCAGTTGAGGAGGCTGCCTCAATTGGTCTCGGCTGAGAAGAGCTGGAAGAAGCCGCGCAAGATCGAGCCAAATAGAAAACTACGAGCCCTATATCCCTAGTGAGGGATAACAGGATCACATCATCATCATCATCATTGAAGTGCTAGGGAATCCATACCTCTTCAATCATATCAAATAATAATTATGATAGAGCCTTGCCCTGAAAGTCGTGGTCGTCTCGTGTGTTGTCGTCGCCCTCCCCCATATTGAGCGCAAAGCGTGCACGTTGGTGTTAATTAGTTGCGCGGCTCGAGTCGGCCACACTCGCGGTTTCAAACTTAGTTTTCTTCTAATATCAAGTGGAATAGTTGCGCCCCCTAGTTGCCGAAGAAATAATACATCACGGGCAAACTTTCCAGCGAAATTATAAAGCAAGTTTAAATGCTGTTTGTTTCGAAGCTCAGAGAGGGGTAAATTAACAGCGGCTTATTTTCTAACATGGCAGTGAGAATTGAGAGGCTATAATTGAATAGGTACGTCGCATAGGTAACGGGCTTGGA
This sequence comes from Choristoneura fumiferana, assembly GCF_025370935.1. Taxonomy (NCBI): domain Eukaryota; kingdom Metazoa; phylum Arthropoda; class Insecta; order Lepidoptera; family Tortricidae; genus Choristoneura; species Choristoneura fumiferana. The sequence goes on along the minus strand of NC_133474.1, from coordinate 23,088,594 downwards.
GCGGGCGCGGAGCAGCGCGGGCGACACTTGTCACTGTCAACACAAATCCAAATTAAACCCATTGACATTTGGAATTAGATCCTCCCAAAACCGCGCGAGTGCTCCAGGACTGCGAGAACTAATTCAATTTGCACAGAGCAGAACTAAGGACGCTTTAGTGTTCGATCCCGGCTTAACAAAAGCACATAGCGGTTTACAAACAAGCAAACAAGCAAACAAAGGACACGACGGCCGCCGGAGAGCGCCGCTGCGGGTGCCGGGTATCGGCGTCTGTCACGGCTAGCCTGACTTATGTTATGTGCGGAGCGGGTTGCCGACGCTGCAAACTTTGCAGTTGCTAAGCTCTTTTTCATAGATTTGGAGCGTGTCAAATCTAGCTATCGCACAAAACGTGTCAGCGTCCCTCGCAGCGTGTCGTCCGCGCGTCGCCGCACGCACCGAGCCGTGCCGGTTTATAAATCCCAGTATTCGCTTTGTGTTATTTTCCTGCATCTCGTCAGAGTGAGCTGAATTGAAAACTCAGCGTCTAGTTTTTGTTTTCATTTGGAACGCTCTCCCGTGGCTTTTGATGCGCACATAACTAGTGCGTCGAATTTCCGGGCTTAGAATTGGAATTCGTGTTCATTTTGTGGAGTATCGTCCCGTGTGTAGGCCTGCAATATCGTCGTCATCATTAGCTCGCTTTGTGCGCAAGCGGCGATGGCCGGGTAGACGATATGATGCTTTTGCTTTTGTGGTGACATGCAAATTGATAACATGGTAATGACCTGGGAATAAACGGACATAATAAAACTTTAAGAGTTCCTTTTTTCCGAATTTTGATTACGGACTCTTGAAAAAAAAATACAGCAGCTACTTACCATTTACTTACTTTCAAACGAGAACTGGTCAACACCGCGATTCAAGACCTACCGAATGCCTTATCTTTTATACCATATAGTAGAGAAATGAGCACGCGGGTCACTTAATGATAAGCAATATGATGACACTATACACTCCGTAGAACTTACCTTTGCCGTGTGTGTGCTTTGTCGACTTTTTGAAAAGGAATCCCTCAAAGAAAGCTCCTTGATAAAGACCAGCGCTGTCGCAGCGCAGGCCGGCAGTTTGCTGATTTGACACCTTTTCGTGACAAGCGTTTTCTTTTCAAAGTGTACCGTCACAAATAAATATGATTCTCTCTTTGCTTTCTTTAAGGTTCCCACGTGGCTGCTATGAACATTGTTGAAGAGAGTAGGACTAATGATTATTCCTTGGTGTCAGGTCGCCCGGAGCCGACGGTCCGGTGGCTGGTGAACGGTGTCCTGGTGGACGCGGAGTATGAACAGAACACCGGCGACGTCATCGAGAACCGGCTGATGTGGCCGGCCATCCGGCGCGCCGACTACGCCGCCGTCTTCACCTGCCAGGCCGCCAACTCGCAGCTGGTGCCGCCGCGCGAGGTGTCGCTCGTTCTGGACATGTTCCGTGAGTATGGCGTGGAACTCGTACACGTGCCCGCACTGTTGCCAAGTTAACGTCTTCCTCCCTAACTAAATTAAGGAACATGTACAACACCAGGAAGTACGTCACCAGTTTTTAAGTGTTGCGTAAATTTCTAGTATTGCTTGTTTTATTAGCAATACGATTGCTCAATGAAATTCGAGTTTTTTTTTATATTCTAGACCCTCAGGGCTGCTACGAAACTCGAAACTCGAAGTTCGTATCGTGCGGTCCCTCTGACACTTATACTATTTAATACGTGAGCGAGAGGGACGGTACGACACAAACTTCGTGTTTTAAGTTTCATAATAGCCCTGCTGGTGAGATTTTGAGCCATTTTCTGGTGTATGGTGATTGGCCTAACACTCTGGCGCGTGCAATCGCATTTACCATCTTTTTATCCTCATCACTCACTGTGTGACAGAAAGAAATGGTTTAAACGATCGGGATGATTCCGAGTGCGTTAGACAATAAGGCCTGGTCGGTCGCGCTCACGTGTTGGGGTCGCCATTACCGGAATCCTAAACTTACGCCACCAGTCTTCGCCACCCTAGAAGAGTGGTTTGTCTCTCGGTTTTCTCTAGGTCACATTTCGGAGAATGTGCGCCGGAGCTGCACGCTCTTATTCCACCAGCTGCTTTCTTTCACAGATTGACCAGAAGGCGCGGTCTTAACCCTTATATTGTCAGCATCTCTAAAAATGGCACAAAGCGTTTTCGTTTCCTTTAATTATCAGGACAGCTGAGGAGTGGAATGCTCTGCCAGCTTCTGTGTTCCGTGATCGCTACAATCTGGCCGGTGAATGGGCATGGAATTTAGACAAGCGAGCTCCTAGTCCACATACCTACCATCAGGCGTGATTGTGGTCAAGCGCAAGCCTAACCCATATCGATATGGATTTTACGGGAGGACCGTAAAAGTAACAAAATATGGAGTTGAAATAAAAAATACAAAAAGACTCCAAAAACCAATCTTAATTTAATTGCTTAATAGCGACATCTCTTTTCCGGGTGAGCGGATAGTTCCGATGGAGTGTTGAAAGTTTCTCGATGAGGGCTAAAACATAGATATCGCTAGTGTCGCTGCTTAAGTGACTAAATAAGAAACAAACAAGCTGAGATATGTGATGCATAGGAGAAATTTTTGTCTGTACTCCTGTCCAGTAGTGGTGTAGAGGTATAGCACACAGCACGGAATGCTGAGGACATGGGTTCGATTCCCAGCGCTGGTCTCTTTTTCTGATTTTTCTGTGCATCTATGTATCAGTTTGTATTTTCCTAACCACAATGTTTTTGTAGTGCGGCCGCTGACGGTGGAGATCCGGCGGCCAGCAGAGGTGGGCGAGGGCGGGGCCCTGACGGCCGAACGCCGGTACGAGGTGGCCTGCGAGTCGGCCGGCTCGCGTCCACCCGCCGCCATCTCCTGGCACAAGGGGAAACGACTGCTGAAGAGGATAACGGTAAGTGCAAACATGATACATATTATTTACTTCAATTAAAGGAGAGCAACGCTTATTTTAGTCGAAGCGGACTATTTTGTACATATTTACAGAAATTGTGGTTTTGTGGTTAACTGTGTCAGAATAGTTTATAACCTTAACATATTATAGGTCATACTAATGTTTAGGGCGGTTACAGACTAGCGTTTTTTCTGCGCGCTAGATTGAAGCGAACGCGCGTATGTATGTTTAAGGGGGGTATCTAGGGGTTAGATTTAATGAGCTCTCGATATTTCTTCAGTATACCCATGATTATAAGGCTGCATCAAAATATGTATCGGGATCTCAATAAAAGTATAGGAGTGCACGCATTCGATTCATTGAGGCAGCCACTACGACATTGAGATGATTGAGGACCCCGCGCGGTCGACCTGCAATGTATGTACGAGGTTCCATCTCACAAACGGCACTGGCCGGGTTAATTTTCTCCCATCATTTTGTACCTATCCATATGCATTTTTCGTCTAAATATAAAAATAAAAACGCCCGAAAAAAACGCTGCTTGAAAAGACAATTAAAAAGTATAAAATAATTATGCGCTACCTAGCTGTTGCCCGCGACTTCATCTGCGAAGAATTCGTTTATCTCTATCCCGCGGGGACTATGCTGATTTCCCGCAAAATTAGCCTAAGTTAATTTAGTATAAAGTATCTAGTAATATTTTTTTATCTAAGCGTCGTCGGTGTCGGGGGACCGCTAAGGTTAACATGAAACTAAATATGTTGTATTTTTTAAAGTATTGACCTTAGCGGTCCCCCGACACCGACAACGCTTAGATAAAAAAATATTACTAGATACTTTATACTAAATTAACTTAGGCTAATTTTGCGGGAAATCAGCATAGTCCCCGCGGGATAGAGATAAACGAATTCTTCGCAGATGAAGTCGCGGGCAACAGCTAGGTAGCGCATAATTATTTTATACTTTTTAATTGTCTTTTCAAGCAGCGTTTTTTTCGGGCGTTTTTATTTTTATTTTTGCTGGCTTTTTTTTAAGTCGGGGGTTTTTTAAATTTTAAATTTAAGTTTTTATTTCATGTTTTTTAAACTTTGATATATATATATTTTAAAGTGTACTAGTGTGTTGGATATCCTGGCTGCAGCATCAGCTCATCTTGTTGCCACCATTGCATTGTATATAGAATCAAATACTGATCAAAAGGAATCAAACACGACATATCTGCTATTATTTTTTCAAGAGTATACTGGTGTGCTGGATATCCTTGCTGTAGCATCAGCTCGTCGTGTTGCCACCACTGCATTGTATGTAGAATCAATTACTGATCAAAACGAATCCAAACACGACATATGTGCTATTATTTTTTATAGAGTGTACTAATGTGCTGGATATCCTGGCTGCAGCATCAGCTCATCCTGTTGCCACCATTGCATTGTTTGTAGAATCAAATACTGATCAAAACGAACCCAAACACGATATATCTGCTATAGTTTTATTAAGAGTGTACCTACTAGTGTTCTGGATATCCTGGCTGCAGCATCAGGCCGAGAATTCCATAATCTTGCATAGCTATATAGCATACATGAGTGTTTCAAATTTTAGGTCCCAAATATGTTTGAAAGTAAAGTAAATATCCATTATGCGTATAAGATTCCTACCGCAGCGAACAAAAGAGCTGATGATCTTGAAATGCCTGAACCGATTTTGATAAATCATGTCTAAGATCCATCGCTAGAAAACCAGCTTTCAAATAAAAAAAACCGCATTCAAATCGGTCCACCCGTTTAAGCGCTACGGTGCCACAGACAGACACACAGACACACAGACACACAGACACACAGACACACACACATAGCGGTCAAACTTATAACACCCCTCTTTTTCGTCGGGGGTTAAAAACACCACTCCGATAAACAGACTCATTACTGGCTTGAATGGTCTTTCAATAAACTGTGCTTACACCAAAGGCACTTGTCCCACTGCCGACGATGAGCGAGAAGCGAGTAGAGCGAGTAACTAGAAACGAGTGGGCGAGCAGCGAGAAGCGAGTTTAGTTTTGTCGCTCGGCTGTAAGCGAGTGTTCGCGTGCGACGGGCGATTACTCGCTCCACTCGACTCGCTCGTGCGGGCGGCCGCAAAACTGACATCGCTAAGCGAGTATTTATAGCTCAGCGAGTTTTATAGCTCTAGTCGCTGCGACAAGAGATGTAAGAGCGAGTTCTCGCCGACAGTGTGAACAGCCAGCGATCAACTATTAATACATGTGTCTCTTTTACTCACTTTTACTCACACAGGATCTTATATCTTTTGTTCGTTTCTTGAGCGAGAAAATAGTCGATAGCCAATCGTTTCCTCGCTGGCGGTGAGACAAGTGCCAAAGCCTTACGAAAGTAATCGCTGACTAAATCCGATACAAAATATGTCTAAAGTTATTAACCACGAATCATTAAAAACGGTTATGGCCCACGTTAATTTATATTAGATACGCCATATCGATAAAGTTAAATCGTCGTAGAATTTCAGTGCTTCAATAGAGTCGATTCTATTGCATGAGCTTCGCAGCCAAATTGCACTCTCATTTGTATAATTCCCCTCTTCTAATAAGCGGAGGTACGAGTAAATCCGAAACGGGAACTTAGTTACTTTCTCATCTGCTCACAAAATGACCTTTTAATATTAAAAGTTACGAAGTTGTTATAAGATTTCTATGTCTGGAAAGACATAGGCTTTTAAGCCTTTTTTTGCCTTTAGGCAAACGAATTAAATTGACCAATGATTAACAAACGTTCACGAAAAAAGGTGGCTCAATGTAGGTACGAACGAATCCAACTACGTAATGTTATGTGTGAAAGTTGACAAGGGCTAATAGAATGTATATATGTTAAATCTTTATTGCACATAATAAACTAACCAAGAAAAAAACCCACGACTTTGTCACTTCAAAGTTTAATATCTCAAAAACTGCTAAACCGATTTTGGTGAAGCATGTCTATGAACCATTGTTAGCAAAAATACCGCATTAATATCGATCCCCCCGTTTAAGAGCTACGGTGCCACAGACTGACACACAGACACACATAGCGGTCAAACTTATAACACCCTTCTTTTTGCGTCGGGACAAATAAAATAACAAGAAATACAAATACACAGAGAGGAGAGCAAAGTTTAAGGCGAGCTTATCCCTAAAAAGAAAAGATATAGTTTAGTACACGAACTTGCACGTCTCATGATTACCCATTATGTTAGTTTGTTTGTGATTGTGTATCTTCATGTGCGTGTTACACTTTCAGACTAAAATTTGTTAGTGTAAGAAATATACACAACACAAATAAGTGACAATTAAATTAACATAAAACTAACCTTAAAAAATTGTTTTTTGGAACAAGCAGATTATTATATTCCGCGATTAGAACGGGAATGAGAAGTACTGATGCTAGCTAGAAACATGAGATTTTACACGAATATTTTTTAAACAACTCAAACAAAGACCAAGATGGGTATCTTTGGAATTTGCCATGGGCATTTTGTAAAATCTATAAACATAAAGAAGTAACATGTTGATTGATAGCGCCATGAGTTGCTTCGAGACATGGTACATTAAAGCTCGATTTAGCATACTTACACAAAAATTTCTGTGCTGCCTTAATATCTTGTAGCAGCGAAAGCGCTAACTATGGGAGAAGCATCAATAAAATTCTAAAGAACCGCTGATTTTTTTTTTATTCGACTGGATGGCAAACGAGCAAGTGGGTCTCCTGATGGTAAGAGATCACCACCGCCCATAGACAACTGCAACACCAGGGTATTGCAGATGCGTTGCCAACCTAGAGGCCTAAGATGGAATACCTCAAGTGCCAGTTATTTCACCGGCTGTCTTACTCTCCACGCCGAAACACAACAGTGCAAGCACTGCTGCTTCACGGCAGGATTAGCGAGCAAGATGGTGGTAGCAATCCGGGCGAACGAACAAACTTGTATTTAGGTTAGATGATGAGCATTGAGCATCGAGCATTGAGCGGCGCTGAATGGCCGTTAATTGGCGGCTCTGGCGCTAATCCAGTTGCCTCGATCGCAGCCGCTGTTGATTTAAGTCAAAGCGGGGGTAAGCGGGGGCCATGAAACTAGAGGTAACTCAAGTTACTAATCATCATCATCATCATCCTATAAATACGTCCCACTGCTGGGCACAGGCCTCTTCTCAGAACGAGAGGGCTTGGGCCGTAGTTCCCTTGCGTACCCAGTGCAGGTGGGAACTTAACACATACCATTGAATAGCTTCACAGATCTCTTCACGATGTTTTCCTTCACCGTAAAGCTCGTGGTAGACTTCAAATGTAATTTCGCATTTGAATTTTGCAAAATTGAATTTTTAAGTTACTAGTAAACATTCGAAATAAAGGTGATAACAAAACTTTGTGTCACCGCAAACAAAGACAGCGCGAGAAATATCGTGCAAATTGTAATTTAAGTACATCGTTGTCGATGACCAAACACTTATAAATTACTCAATTCAAGTCTCGTTGGATTCTTGTAGAACTAACAAAAATAACTTTAAAAAAAATACAAAAAGATGATCTTAAATTATGTATCTTATTAGATACGCTGCCAATTTTAGGGTTAAAAACGAAAAGGACGAAAATAAGTCTAGTGGTGTAGACCTCTGTTAAGTAGCTAGTTTAAAGTTCAACAGTCGGGACCCATTACTAAGAATTTTTGAGCTGGTCACGATTTGATTTTTTAATTCAATGTTTTATTTTAGACTTTTCTTTTATTTATGTGAAATTGGAAGATTAAAATAATTATAACCCATATATATTTAGAATGGGCTAATTATTAGCTTACATTTGGTACCCATATTATTACAATACAAAATATGTTTTCCTCCGTTATATTTTTTTTCGCAGACGTCATATTATTGAAATATTACATACTCTATGCCACTCCGACAGTTATGATAAATCCAATGATACCTCATATATGTTAAAATCTGTCCAGCCGTTTAGGCTGTAGCGAGAACCAACGAAATGGACATACATACACACATACATACATATATCCGCGCAGCCGGGTAATGAATCCTCTCCGTTCGCGATGGAAACTGTTTATACTAGACACAAACAAAACATACCAGTTGTCAAATACTTGTAAAGTTTTATGAAGTAGATCCGCTCACCGCGTGGCCACACCGAAGCCGCCCAACTTTTTCCCCGACCGAGTGTTTCCGTAAGACCCCGATATTAGATACGTGGCCATTTTGTACCAAACTCGTACAAGATAGCCGTAATGCTAGCCGGCACGTGAAGGCATTATGATTTTATTCCACCTAATATTTTTCTTGTTCACGTATCATTATGGGCACTTAGGAAGGTAGCAATAAAAACGTATCAAGGATATCGAAGGTATTGTTTCTTGAGGGTCGCGTAATATACAGGAATGAAACCTCTTATGCCGTTACCTTTGTGTTGATTCCAGAATTGTGTCACCGACTTTATCGTCTTGGATTGCAAAGTATAAAATTTTCCGTTTATTATTCTAGACGCGGGCTTAGCTTGTGAACTCGGAGCGCTGGATTTGAAATATTATTTCACCTTTGCATTTTCTGATTCTAAATTATGTCAGGTATAGTTAGACTGAACACTGTCATGTTTTAAGGCCTAGACCTAGACGAAAGCTGAGCAGCGTGTCTACCAGTTTTATGCCTTTTGAAACGTAACCTTTTTGTAACTTGTAATTGTGCAGCCGCGAACTAGGGAGAACCATTTTCATGATTATCCTCATTGGCTTGTCTATGGAATGTCAATTTATGATACATATTTGCCAGGTAAAGGTTTCGTCTTGGTAGTTATTCAGTTTTCGATTGAAAATTGAGCAAAATGGTTACTTTATGGTCAGAATAGACATTGTTTTAACCGTCATTGAGGAATAGGATATTGATATATAGTCTACATTTAATAAAAAAAAAATGAAAGATTGATTTGTAAAAATGGGTAATAAATGGTTATAAAATTTTCGTCCGTAAAGTACGTGGTATTGTACAGATCGGAATCTTCAAAGTGATACGAATAAAGGCAATACAAATAAACGAAGAAAACCACAACAAATCAATCCCTGAGCCGCAAAAATAACGTTATTTTTTTCAGCTTTTAAGTCCACTACCTTCATAACGGAAGTTCGCACTTTGCCAGTTTTAAAATTTGCCTATTGATGTGTATTAAGTAGTCTCAAATATTAAGATTTTGAAAATCGTACAAACTACGCATTTTGAACTCCCTAGTAAATTCATCGGTGAAAAATGGCCCGTCCATATCAGGGTATGTTCGAAAGGCAGAATCACAAAATGATTCCATCCAGGCTCCATCCAGGCTCGCCATCCGCGCTCCCCAATTTATATCAGTTACCTGTCGTGTTACAAGTATGCGAGTATTCGGAGATTCGCCCGGCGCACTCGGACGGACCGGTTAGTCTATTCAGATTGGATATCAAATAAAAGTTTTATAGTATCGATTTCAGATTTCCGCGTCACGGTTGGCTCAGCGCCAGGGTTCTTTCGCCGCATCCTCGGCCATTCATGATTATTATCGCTTCGCGCGGTAGACAATGGCTGCGGTTCGATTAGTTCGCTTTTGTCGGGCCGTGCTCGTTCCCGATTTAATTGTGGATTAGTTTCAGGGTAATCCTGTCGTTATATATTTTAGGTGGTAGTGGTAGGACTTGGTGCAATGTCCGGCCGGATTCTCGCTTGCTTGTGCTGCTATGTACTGGCAAGAAAGTAGGCCGCGAAATAAACGCCAACGTGCTGCCGGGAGAAGTGGCAGCGTGTTCTGCGTTTACTTTTGTCAGTTTTGATTTTCTTTTAAAACGGGAAAGCGCAATTAACAATCATTTCAAGAATAGACTTAGAAATCAAGTAGAATTATAGATTTTTTTGACATATTTAAAGTTTCTGGTTATATCAAAAATACACGCGACAGAATAATTGGCGGTGTTGTTTTGCGAGAGTGGGCTTGATGCGCCGCCATGTTAACACAGCCGAGTGAGCCAGATACATTAATCAGGCTGTTCGTGCGTACGTCTCAAGCCCTCACGCGACACGCCGAGAACAAGGCACTTCGCTAAATACATTACCGCGACGGTAACAGTTGGCAGATAAGTCGGTATTCTCCTTTTGAATTGTTAAGGAAAATACAAACAGTTAGCTTAATAGTTTTTGTCAAAAATGTCCGCGGAGACCTAAATACGTAGCATGCGTGTTCCCAAAGATAACACGTAGATTTTGTTATTTCCGAAAACACCCAGAAAACTTCATAGAAATCTTTAGAATCGTATCAAAAACTTCTGGAATAAAATACAATAAATGGTCTGTAATTACATGACATTTCTCAGCTCTATTTCTCAGAAGCCGGGGCGCGTCGCTATCGGTAGTATGTTTCATAGTTTTTTAAATCATTATAAATCTTTCGTGAAAATTATCAAACTGGCAAACAACCACATTTAAATCAGTCGCTTAGTTTAAAAGATCTAAGCGCAGTGACGGCCTGAAGTGACTTTTATACTATGTAAAGATTGCTAGTTTAGATTTATTATAAATTATTTAAATCTAGCTAACAATTACCCTGCTCACCCACGACCTTATGGATAGAGCTACGTTAAAAATTAAATTATACGATTAAATTGGGTAAATTGGTATTCTTAGAACCAACACAACATACACGACAATCTAATGAAATACGTGTTCATGAAAGAAAAATAAATACTTATAAAGAGGACAAAATTTGCGCAACAAAGAAACTAAACTTAACGACTAACGAGATCCAATAGAGAAGTCTCAAATTTGAACAAGGAGTTAAATATCGCTTTCAAAAAAAGACGTATTATAGCTATGGCAAGCTTTACTAATAAAATTTTTATTGATTTTAGAGCTGGAAGAAGAAGGAGGTCTATGGGGAGACCTATGGCTGATAAGATGATGAGTTCATTGATACATATACGTATAGACCTCCGCAAGTAACGCCTGATTCATTAAATTATCTATAGCTCTTTTATCTAAGCTTTGGAAAGATGAGAATTTCTGTGTCCAAAACAGTTGTGATTCCGGCAGCCGCGCTGCTGCGGCGGCACTGGCGCCGGGCCAACCTTCTGATAATTATCCACTATTAATCTGGAAGCCAAATCGCTGTCCGAATGCTGGCCTTAAAAAACCAACGCTCTCCCTCCCTG